>NC_080168.1:98091539-98226539 GCF_950295315.1 Erinaceus europaeus | reverse complement strand
CCAACTGCTAAGTTCTTTCAAGATGGCCAGTGACATTCATTGTGAATAAAGTCTTTCTTTCCTCCTTATTGCCAGTGTTTTAATTTAGGCTCTCATTACCTTTTATTCCAGTTATTCAAAAATACTTCTTTCTGGGTCTTTCCTCTCATAGCTAAAGCTTTCTGCATATAATTGCCAGCTTAACTTCTTCCTCATGATGAAACTAAGTTTATCTGCTCCCTTAAAGAAGGGTTATTGCAAGTATCAGTTTTGCAATATAGACTTCCGATGTTCCTGCCGTTAATTTTATGCTGACAGCCTCCAAGTAGTTGCCAGAATGGCATTTCTAATATATAATGGTCAGTCTCTGTTTAGAAAATTTCTGCAGCTCCCTGTTTCCTATAGAATAAAATCTTTAATTCCTACAGATCAGATAGGATCTGATCCTTTGTACCTTTGTAGATTTATCTTCTCCTGCTCATCCAGGCCCCTGCATCACTATTCTTCCTTCGTGTACCATCTGCCACACCCCTGCTTTCATATTTGTCTTCATATATCCTGTGCCCTCTGCCCCTGAGCTCTCCCCATCTTATCCAGGCCAAGCTGTGAATTGACTCTTCTACGTTCTCACATTATCCTCTTTTAGCATTTACCAGACTTTTATTTGCCTGCCTGTCTTTCCACTTGACCTTGAGTTCTTAAAAGGCTGTGATTCGATCTTTTAATCTCTGAAATCTCAATGCCTACATGATTCACTAAATGCTAAATACACGAAAAATGATTAAGTTTTGTGGTAGAATCTATGTTTTCCCTCAGGGAACCAATACTTTGTGTAGATTCTTCTAAGCTACACAAAGAACTGAAAGTTCTTCAGGAAGCAGCTTTCCTTTGTCTAGATCATTTTGGCAGTATAGGTGACATGGCAGAAAAAGACTAAGAGGATCATTTGTCTAGGATGACTGAGAAAAATGTATTTATTAAGAAGTCCCATCTTTGTTCTGTCTCAGCTAGATCGATCTTTATGAGAATAAAGCAACATGAAGTGGGGAAGGAGAGGTACAGGCAGATTACAGGTAACCTCCAGCCCAAAATTTTGGTAGCCTACAATGTTAGAGTTTGAAACATGGGTGGTGACATACTAATTCAGATAGTGTATTCTAGGGTGCTTTTGCCAGTACTGACCAGACTTTGTTCTATTAATATTATTATTATTATTATTATCATTATCTTTATTTATTGGATAGAGACAGCCAGACATTGAGAGGGTAGGGGGATATAGAGAGGGCAAGAAAAAGAGAAACACCTGCAGAACTGCTTCACCACTCACAAAGCTTTCCTCTGTAGGTGGGGACCTGAGGCTTGAACCTGGGTCCTTGCACATTGTAACATCTGTGCTTAATCAGGCACACCACCACCTAACCGCCCAAAATAACCATCATAGTTCTCACAAAAGGCAGGTCATTCCTATTTTATCTTCTAGAAGAAGCTTTTTGGGCTTCAAAAGAATATTTAGTCCCTGTGAATCTTTCTATAGGCTCACATTATTTCTTCTTCCTTTTCTTCATTTGTGATCTCAGTTTGGTATAGATTTCTAGATCATTAACTAGAAGTGAAAAAAAAAACATTTTTAACTTTAAAAATATTTATTATTTATTCCCTTTTGTTGCCCTTGTTGTTCTATTGTTGTAGTCATGATTGGTGTCATTGTTGTTGGATAGGACAGAGAGAAATGGTGAGAGGAGGGGAAGACAGGGAGGGAGAGAGAAAGATAGACACCTGCAGACCTGCTTCACCGCTTGTGAAGTGACTCCCCTGCAGGTGGAGAGCCAGGGGCTCAAACTGGGATCCTTATGCTGGTCCTTGAGCTTTGCACCACCTGTGCTTAACCCACTGTGCTACTGCCTGACTCCCATTTTTGAACTTTTAAGTCAGTTAAAAAAGTCACCAATCTTCCACCAAGTTGCAGACTCTATACCATGATGTTATCATGACTTCCCTGGGCAAACAACATCACCAAGGGGTCCCAAAACCTCACCTTTCCAGAGCCCTGCCACATTAGGGAAAGATGAAAACAGGCTGGGGGGATGGGTCCACCTGCCAACATCTGTGTCCAGCAGAGAAGCAGTTATAGAAGCAAGACCTTCCACCTTATGCTCCCCATAAAGAGTTTTGGTCCATACTCCCAGAGGGGTAAAGAATGAGGAAAGCTTCCAGTGGAGGAGATGGAACACGGAACTCTGGTGGTGGGAACTGTGTGGAATTGTAACCCTGATATTTTACAATCTTGTTAATCATTATTAAATCAGTAATAAGAATTTTTAAAAAAATGCTAGGCCATGGAAGAAAAAGTAGAGAGTGAGAATAAGCGTTGATTTGATTTTAAGAGAAAGGACTGGGTTAGTTGAAGTGAAGTTGTCCCTCAAAGTTAAGACTTGCTACATTTTCTGTAACAAACAAATACTTGAAGAAGTTTATCTTCTTAGAAGTTTTGAAAACAGAAATAGGTACTACCACTGGCTGTCACTAGATTTGTGAGTTCTCTGTAGAAGCAAGCTGTGATAATAGAAAATTGGTAGGCTATTTAGTCTAGGGTTCAAATGTATCACACATTGCCTTTATAATCATGTGGTTACAATTTAATAACTATCAGATTTTATAATTAACTCTGAAAGTTCTGTCATTGGGATCTAATCTCTATAATCATAAAACTTCATTTGAAAGTATATGCATCAATTACTCACATATTCAAGTCTTGATTATTGTCAGATATGAAAAAGGTAAAGTGTAGGGGAAACTAGCAATGTGACTTGGATAAAGATGAGTTTAAGTGGTCTGGGAGGTGGTGCAGTGGATAAAGCATGAGGTCCCAAGTTCAATTCCCGGCAGCACATGTACCAGAGTGTTTGGTTCTTTCTCTCTCTCTGCTCCAACCTTTCTAGTAAATAAAATTTTAAAAAAATCTGAAAAAAAAGATGAGCTAATGTGGTTAGCCAACCAAAGAAAACAGAGACAGTTTATGAATTATACCCTAGGTATCAATATTTAAAAAATGTGTGATGAATTTACTCCCTAGCAGTCAACACTCTTGCAAGGTGCTGGCTCTGGCCTGTGGCCTGACCATTTTTACTCACAGGTAAAGATAGAAATAACTATGCTTCTGACCTGCTGTGTTTCAGTGGGTAAAGTGACAATTTTGTGTGTGCAACTTTGTGTTCGGGATTTGCATCTGCTCTGTCTGGTCCCATTCCCATGTGGAAAGTTCTGTTCACAACCCTCAGCTTTGCAGGAAACGGTTCTGTGTTTTGCTAATGCTAATGTTAGTAAGGGAGGAAAGACACTTTGTTAACACCTGAATCTGCAGAATCTGCAGAATCTGCTAGTTGCTGCCTTCATTTAGAAAGCTGTGAGGCTTATTGTCAGACAGGAGAAGCATTTTCAAAGTATAAAGAGCAGTAGATCTCAGAGATTTTGAAATATCTCATGCCTGCCTTTTTGGGTCCTGTCATCTAAGACCTGTATCTCCCTGAAGTGTCCCACATTACAGAAGACCTCCTATGGATGTCACAGGATGTGTGTTATGTTATCCAGTTCAGCTCCCTTCTCTAAATGGATGTGTATGTGTGTGTGTGTGTGTGTGTGGGGTGTCATATGTTCTTTTTTTTTTTGCCTCTAAGGTTGTTGTTGGGGCTTGGTGCAGGCACTATAAATCCACTGCTCCTGGTGGCTATTTTTCCTTTAATCAGTAGGACAGAAAGAAATTGAGAGAAGGGGAAATAGAGAGGGAGAGAAAGATAAGACACCTGCAGACCTACTTCACTGTTCATGAAGCATCCCCACTGCAGGTAGGGAGCTGGGACTCGAACTTGGGCAGGTCCTTCTGCATAGTACTATGTGCACTTAACCGGGTGTGCCACCACCTGGCACACACAAATAGTTCTTAGCTGTCACTTAGGGGGCCACCCTGCATGGTCACTATAAAAGCTTACCATTAGCTCCCTTTGTCTTCCATCCCCTTTTCAGGGGTCGTTGGGACAGATAAACTTCATTAGGCTTTTTCATTCTCTTGCTCTCAGCTCTTTCCAACGATGCCCTCCCTAGTAGTAAGTAGGGACTAAAGTGGCAAAAACCATTCTTGGGAGGTGTTTAAATTTCTCTTTGCTATGATTCAGGCTGACTGGGACAAGGCAGGGTCTACACTGGGTCTGTCTGTACCTTGGAGTGAGAGTGCAGGAGAAACCAGCCAGACCCACTGTCCAGTCATGCCACCATTGCAGGGCAAGGACTGGGGTCTGGCAGGGGCCTGAGCCTCCACAGCAGTACAAGGGAGGCATCCCAGTGTTGGGGCAGAGCCAGTAAGATTCTGAAAGAGTGACAAGTGGTTCCCTCTGTGACATGGCTCTGCAACCTACCCAGGGCTTTATGACACTCCTCTGAGCTTCATGCCCTCAGCATTCCTCCTATGAAACAAACATGGCCCCTTCCTGTTATAGACTTCCTGTATGTCTTTTGGTCCACAATATTGAATGCTTTGACATTTATTTGTGGTTTCATTCTTTTCTTCTTATGTCCTTCTTTGTGGTAGAGACGTGTGAGAATTTTATTTTTCTGTCTTGCAAGCTCTGTCCACAATATATCACTAGTACAGCAAAGGGATGTTTTACTATATCTGTGACTTTTCCATGATTCACCATCCACACAAACTGTGTGTCTGGTTGCTATAGAAACACAAGTACTAGAAAGGGGATAGCGAAAAGTGGCACAGAATAAAGACAGATAAAGTGGTAGAGATAAATTGTGGTAGAGTGCAAGTGGTAATAAAACTTTTATCACAAAAAAAAGAACTTTTATCACTCTTTGAAAAAGCTTTACAACTAATGTAACCCTATAAAGCCTAAGAAGGCCAAAAAAAAGAAAGAAAGAATGAAAGAAAGAAAGAAAAGACACAACAATATTCCTTCTCCAAACCAAACATAACTTTTTTTTTCCTGGTTTTGGAACGCTAGAATTTTTCTTAAAGGCTTTTTTTTTTTTTTGTATGTTTGCTTGTTTGTTTTTGAAATAGGACTAGATGTTTGTTGTATGCTTTACATTGGGTTGTTCTAGCTCTCCCCCGCCAAGAAAATTGGATCAGTCCTGCTAATTTCGCGGGCCCTCTTGGCCCCGCCCCAAGGAACCCTGAGAGGGTTCCAGAGTTGGAGAGTTGCAGAGTTAGAGAGTGCTTGGGGCCGCAGTGGGGGAAAGAGGAGCAGAGTTCTGTTTGGTGATTAGTTTGGGTTAGTTTATGAATCGTTGTTCCTGAATAAAGAAATACAGCTTCCCTGCCTAGCCATACGTCTCTGGTCGTCTCTGTTACCCGCCTGTGAAGCTAGCCCGGCCAGCTGGAGCCTCCGAATTTTAACAACAGATGTTCATAGCTTTCTGAATTTTATTGTAGAGCACATATGCTGTCATGTGCAAGGACTTGGGTTCAAGCCCCTGGTCCTGGGGTAGGGGTAGCTTCACAAGTGGTATTTCTCTCCTTCTTCCCTCTCAATTTCTGTCTCTATAAATAAATTAACAAATAAGGGGGAAAGTGTACACCAGGAATGGTGGGTTCATTGTGCAGGCACTGAGCTCCAGCAATTAAATAATAATAATAAGATCTTATTGTTTGGTTAGAATTTATAATGTGTGATATCCCAAGATATACTTATAAATATTCTGGTCAGTATTATACAGTCACTGATGTTCTGTTAATGCCTTCACTAAACACAAACGGTTCAAAATTTCTTTCTTTTTTATTATCTTTATTTGTTGGATAGAGACAGGTAGAAATTGAGAAGGTAGGGAGACAGAGAGGGAGAGAGACAGAGAGATACCTGCAATACTGCTTCACTGCTTGTGAAGCTTTCCCCCTGTAGGTGGGGACTAGGGGCTTGAACTTGGGTCTTTGCACATAGTAACATGTATGCTCAACCAGGTGCACCACCACCCGGCCCCAACAGTTTGAAATTTCTTAAACTGGCTTTCTGTTTATATTTCTATTATTGATTCAAGAGAGGATTTTTTATTTAATTTAATTTTACTAGTGATTTACAAAATTATAAAATCACAGGGGTACAATTCCACACTGTTCCCACCACCAGAGTTCTGGGACCCCACTCCCTCCATTGGAAACTGCAGTGATTCTCTAAAGGTCACAGATATGGGTTGGTTATTATTTCTATAACCATTTGCCTATCTATCTATCTATCTATCTATCTATCTATCTATCTATCTATCTATCTATCTTTCTACCTACCTACCTATCTACCAATTTTCCCTATGGCCCTGCCTCCTTTTACATTTTAAGTCATATAGCTACACCTATTACTACTTCCAAATGTCCTTCCTTTTTTCCTGCAAGAGAGGTTTCATGAGTTAGTATAGGTACTGGTGACAGTGTGGCCTCAATTTTGTTTGCTACTGCAAGACTGAAGATGTGTAAATATCACCCTGATGTAGTCAAACACATTACTATTCATTTGTATTCAATAATGCCCTTAATCAACATACCGAGTCTTACCTAACAGTCTCACGTTTAGCTACTGAAGCAGAAGTTCAAACATTTGTGGATTTGTTTTAATTGCTCTTCCCTACTAAGGGATGTTAGTCTCTATCTTTCAGTGCAGAGTGCTGCACATGGAACCATTATATGTTTAAAAAAATTCCACATATAGTTACCATGAGCCCTAAAGGCATTACCCAGACAACTCAAGACCTATGTATTAAGCCAAAGTATAACGACCCTGAAAATTGTCTTACTTTGTGAGCAACATCAACAGATTTTCACATAAGACAGTTTAGACTCAGGCGTAACAGCAAAAATCTGAACTATTGAATACAGTAATTAAATAGCACTTAATATTTACGAGGTGTTGTGTGTCTGTTTTGTTATATTATTTATTTTATTGTCGATTTGTGAAGAATGTATGGGAATCTATATTCTTATCATAATTTAGATTGTATTTCTTGTCCTTTATGTCCCTTTATGTAGTAAGAATGTATGTTCTTATGTAATCTTTATGATCACCCAGTGAAATAAGTACTATGATTATCATTATCATCATCATCATCTTCATTAGAAATCTTAAGAAATTTGTCCAAGACTCTATAGCTAGAAAGTAAAGACCCTGGGATGTAAACACAGGTACCCTGGGTCTACAGTCTGTGCTGTAACCTGTCCACTTTGCTGCCTTCAAAAGTTTCTTCCAAAAGAAGAGTTGATTTTATTCTCTATAGGATCAGCTAATAAACCTAGAAGCTCTGGAAGTTTGTTGCTCTTGTTTTGACTAAACTATTTATTTCCCTGACTCCAAATGTACTGCTATGTACACACAATAATATGACATATCTTATACTTGAAGGGGTGTGCAGTGGTGGTGGCACTATGCTCTGGAATGGCTTTCTTTGTAAAGAAGCTTTGAGATTCCTATAACACAATAAGACCATTTCCCAGAGTGGGTGATGACTGTCCCTCGACACTGATGAGGCCACTGGAGGGACTGGTAAGAGGGTTTTGAGTGGATATGAATTTGCTGCAGCACCAGTAGGCCCAAAACTCCCTTTTCACAAACATATCATCTCTTTCACTACCAGCCTGAAATAGCTGGATTTCATTTGAGAAAGAAACCTAATAATTAGCCTCCCCCTGCCCCACTAGGGAAAGATAGAAATAGGCTGGGCATTACGGATTGACCTGCCAATGTCCATGCCCAGTGGAGAAGCAATTATTGAAGCCAGACCTTTCACTTTCTGCACCCTATAAAGAATTTTAGTTCATACTTCCAGAGGGGAAATGTTAGGGGAAGATGACCAGAGGGCTCTGAACTCCAATTCCATCAGGACCTGGAGAGAGAATAGGGGAAAAAAGGGGGGGGGGGGTGTAGCACTCAGAAGTAGTAGGTGTGACTTAGAAAGAAAGAGAAAGAGAAGGCAGGACTATAGAAAAAATGGACAAATATATGTAAATATAGATAATGAAAGAAATAATAGTCCACCCATACCTGTGATCTTGGGCGAACTAATGCAGTTTCCAATGGAGGGAATGGGGACACAGAACTCTGGTGATGGGAAAGGTGTGGAGTGATGCCCCTGTTATCTTATAATTCTGTAAATTAATATTAAATCACTTATAAATTAAAAACTAATTCGCCTCCTTATTTTACTCCTATGGTAAGCACACGAAGAGATCTCCATCTCTTAGTTTCTTTAAAGAAGTAATAAGCACAACCACCAAATGAGACATCCAGAACAAGAAATATTTACACCTCTCTAGACTATGATTATATCTGATTGGAAAGAAAGATCTTCTATTTATTCAAAACATTAATTATAATGATAGACTATGCTCTTTTCTATCAGAAAAGAAAAAATTGGAAGTGATTAATTTGGGATTATTTACTGTTAAAGACATTCAATCACTACTTTTTCTCTATATGTAAACTGGACATCTAAAAAAAACACTAGCCAACTACATCTTCCTAATTTAGTTTATGCATAGTTGTATCAGAAGAGTATATATTTTTAAAAATCATAATTAACATTCCTAGATTTTTTTTTTAGGATAATTTTATTTTATGTGTGTGTGAAGACAAGTATCCTTGCAATTTCCCTAAGGCTGGTATGGGTAGCACAGAGTTATCCCTAAAGAGGTAGGCTCCTGGGAAAATCACTGAAATCTTCAGGTAATGAGACAGAACTTTAAAAGGCATATTTTGACTAGGGAGGGTCATTAAACATAATTTAACCTGAAACATAATAATATCAAACAAAGCCATGAGATACTTAAATTTATCAGAAGGGGAATACAATTCTTTTGTAACTGTTTCAAGTGTGAATAAGTAATGAAAACAATGACTTCATGTCCAAAGCTACCCAGAATATAAAGAAGGAATTTTAAAGGGGAAATAAAAAGTCACGACTTTGATTATTTTATCAGATCAAAAGAACAAGAAAAAAATTCAAATAAAAAGTCATAGGCAAAGACAGCATAATTAACTAACTTATTCTGAACTGTATATTTGGCAGTTATCAGAAAAATAAGACAGATGTGCCACATCTTTGGCACAGAGCTATGAGCTACTTCCTAGCATCATTTAGGCATTGGAAATCTTCTTCCCATAGGTTCCCACGTACCAAAGGCTCCAACTGCCCCACAGGTTTTTCTCCCAGCGAAACAGACTGGCTGATATTCCACTTACGTGAGCTCTTGAAGTCTTTCTTTTTCAGTCTCCTCCTCATCATGGTTCCACGAGGGCTAGTGGAGTAGAGGCTCCGAGGTAAAGTCCCCATGTTCAGGGAACTCAGGCTGTATGCACTCATGGAGGTAGGAGAGAAGGATGAGGACACCAGTGCTGCTGTAAGAGAGTGAAGACTTGGCACAGAGCATTCTCAGGTGGGTTGTGAGCCTGCCACACTTGCCAACCAGTAACAGTCCAGAAAGACGAAACAATGCAGAGCAATGGCTAGTAAGGACCCCAATGACAGAGAGCAAGCCTCAGTAGACACAGAGACAGCAGCGCTTTAGAAGGTTAGTCACAAAAGCCTCCAAGTGCCTGAGGAGTAACACCAGCCTTATAAGCTCAACAGGACACAGAGAGGCTCTATGAATTCTGCTTTAGGCAAAACCCCAAATAATTAAAACAAGTTTCTCCATAAATAACAATCCAAAGCATTGGATCCAGGACCTCACTTTCATAGCCATTTTCTGACATGCATTTTCTTCACCAGCAATTTCACATACACAAAGGAGATCTGAGAACACCGTGCTCTAGATATAATGTTCTGCACTATAATTTCCTGACTAAACAAAGCATTTTGAACACTTATATCCTGCCTTAGCAACAAATGTTTTCTGATGGAGATGAGAAAGACTTAGATGATGTTAGAACGAAAAGTTGTTACTGGAAAAGAAAAAACAAATGAACAACAACAACAACAACAAAAAACATACAACAACCATGAAGCGAAATCAGGTATGAATTAGATGAGCAAAGAGCAAGAAGGATATAATTTAATTAAAAGACCAGGAGGAGAAAGTGCATTACGAGGGCTGCCGGGAGGAGGCGCTTTCGGGAGCTGCAGGGCTGGCATTCTGCAATGGTCAGGGTGGTACGTGCTATAGTGATGACAGGTGAGAAGGCTGGAGTGGTTGCTGGCCCAGGAATCCCAGGTAAGTTGCCTGTCGCTCCTCTGAATTTTCACTGCCCATATGAAGTGATGATGAGGAATAAGGAAGAACAAACACAGACACACAAAGAACCAAAACAAAACAAAACAAAACAAAAAAAGAAAGAAAAGTAACTGAAGTGCTCAAATAAAAAAAAATGTAACCGAAAACAAAAGCTGCTTGCAAAGAAATCTGCCTTTGCCCTTTTTTTCAGTGGTCAGCAAAACAAATGACAGCATCATCTAAGAATAATGCAAGTTTCTTCCCAGTCCATTTTTTTCTCCTCTGTGTAAGACGACTATTGAATCAATTTCTGATCTTCCCCTGGGCTTTGAAGCAGAAGTTAAAAACTTTTTTTTTTTTTAACTTAAAGTCAACCCCCTAAGGATCTATGGCATACGGCTGGTAATTAAAGATTTACAAATCTTGGCCCATTGGTTGCATTTGTCTTGAGAAAAAGAAAAGAAGAAGCTTAAATCACAGTGGTTTGTGACTAAAGTGGTTAACTAGTCACATGCTACTCTCTGACAGTTATACTCCAATCTATCACCTGGATATGATGTCTCTCAGAAATAAACCATTCTAACCATTTGTCAGTACCAGTCACATCTGTATCCTGGTAAAGGGAAGATAAAAAAACCTCAATATATTTTATGACATTGGGGACATTTTTGGAGAACCATCTTTACATTTGAAAGAAATATTTAGTTCTTAAACTATTTGCATTCTAAATTTCCTTAAAATGCTATGCTTTTTAAATGTTTTATTTTAAAACCTTCTAATATGAAGTATTATGCTTGCTTGCAATACATAATTATGTTATTAACACATATCTGTTATATATAGAGCTGTCAGAATAGTCATGACGTATTTTTATATGCATAAATCTATCATGACTTTTCCAACAACTCAATATTATATATATATATATAAATACATATTTATGGGAGTCCGGCGGTAGTGCAGGGGGTTAAGCGCACGTGGCGCAAAGCACAAGGACCGGCATAAGGATCCCGGTTGAGCCCCCGGCTCCCCACCTGCAGGGGAGTCGCTTCACAGGTGGTGAAGCAGATCTGCAGGTGTCTATCTTTCTCTCCCCCTCTCTGTCTTCCCCTCCTCTCTCCATTTCTCTCTGTCCTATCCAACAACAAGGACAGCAATAACAACAATAATAACTACAACAAGGGCAACAAGGGGGAATAAATAAAAATATTTCAAAAATTAGAAAAAAATAAATAAATACATATTTATGTGCATCTCTTGTGTTTCCATTATGTGTGTTACTATGTCTGATAGAAAACTTTCTTTGAAAAAGTCTTGAGATAAAAACAGTATGAACACCTCTTTTTATTGTCATGATTCTATTATTATATATTTTATCTGTGAATTACTTAGCTCTGTTTTCTCATGCAGGGAGGCCAAATGCCTTGTGAGTATAAAGAAGGGCAGTTTATTTATTTATTTATTTACTTACTTATTTATTTTGCTTCCAGGGTTATTGCTGGGGCTCAGTGCCTGTACTACGAATTCACTGCTCCTGGAGGCCATTTTTTTCCTTTTGTTGCCCTTGCCCATTGTTGTTGTTATTATTATTGCTGTTCTTGTTGTTGGATAGGACAGAGAGAAATGGAGAGAGGAGGGGAAGACAGAGAGGGGGAGAGAAAGATAGACACCTGCAGACCTGCTTCACCGCTTGTGAAACAGCCCCCCCCCTGCAGGTAGGGAGCCGGGGACTTGAATCAGCATCCTTATGCCTTGCGCCATGTGCGTTTAAGCCGCTGTGCTACCACCCGGCCTCCTAGAAGGGCAGTTTAGACAAAAACTAAAGGCCACATGGACCGAAGACGGACTTATGCCATCTATTACAGCAGGCTTTCTGGAACAATATTGCGTGGAACAAAAGCACTAGCATGGACAGATCTGGGCTGAAGTCAATGTGGGTTTCAATTCTGGCTCTGGTTCTTTCACATGATATCACCTTGGCCAGTTACTTAGCCTGTCTGAGCCTCAGTTTCCTCATATGTCAAATGCTGATCATGAAAGCGAAGATCACATGGGATAACCATGAGAATTAAGCATGTGAGGTGCTTAGCACAGTCCAGGTACACAGAATAAAAACCAATGAGCTTCTATTAATAATATTGAGTCTACTGATTTTCTAACTTCTTGCCCACTGATAAAGTTTCTAATTTTAGAAGGAGTAGATGTATCTTTTAAGAGACCTTATTTAGAGAATATTTTAGAATCTGCAGAGTACCCTCAAAGCTACCATCATTTGGCAGCTATATATTATCCAACCTTTTCTTTTTCCTCTATTGCTGTTTTCTAGTTTGGGCTCCATTTTTCTCTTTGCTATTTTGGTTTCTGTCTACCATCTCCTTCACCTAGACCACTGCCACACACTCAGAGTTGACTCCCAATTCATGTCCTGCATGCTAGTCTTCTGACACCCACAACACAGATAGGTGATCTTTCAAATACAAATTAACTCCCACTTAAGGTAACTAAGCGGGTGGGTATAGTTATGAAGAGAATCAAAACAGGATTGATCCCTACTGATCTCCCAAGCTTCCTCTCCCATCACTCTCTCCGTCATTGATCACTTCCTTCACACTGCTCTTTGTTCTTGACTAAGTAAGGCTGCTGCCTTCCTTGCCTCTTAATATAGTTCTTTTCTGCCTCAAACATTCTTTACCTGGTCGCTTGCATGGCTGGGTCCTTCTCACTCTAGGTTTCAGTTCAGGGTGTTAACTCCTCAGAGAAGTTGTTGTGACCTTTCTGACTCAAGGATCTGCCCTCTACCATGCAATTCCATTGCTGTTTTAGCTGCTTTATATTCTTTATAGTTTTTCTTTCTCTTTTTTTATATTTACTCATTTTCCCTTTTGTTGCCCTTGCTTTTTATGGTTGTTGTAGTTATTATTGTTGTTGTTATTGATGTCGTCGTTGTTGTATAGGACAGAGAGAAATGGAGAGAGGAGGGGAAGACAGAGAGGAGGAGAGAAAGACAGACACCTGCAGACCTGCTTCACCGCCTATGAAGAGACTCCCCTGCAGGTAGGGAGCCGGGGGCTAGAACCAGCATCCTTACGCCAGTCCTTGTGCTTTGCGCCACCCACGTGCGCTTAACCTGCTGCCCTACCGCCCGACTTCTTTCTTTTTTTTTTTTTTTTTAATTGCACCAGTGTTATTGCTGGGGCTTGGTACCTACACTATGTATCCACTGCTCCCAGCAGCCATTTTTCTTCCTTCCTTCCTTCCTTCCTTCCTTCCTTCCTTCCTTCCTTCCTTCCTTCCTTCCTCCCTCCCTTCTTCCCTCCCTCTCTCCCTTCCTTCCTTTCTTTCCTCCTTCCTCCCTTCCTTCTTCCCTTCTCTCTCTTTCTTTTCTATTTTTATCATATGGGACATATAAAAATTGAAAGGGGTGGGGAAGCTAGGGAGAGAGGAAGAGAAACACTTGTAGACCTGCTTCACCTATCAGGAAGAATCCCCCACTCCCAGGAGTGGGGTCTGAATCCAGGTCCTTATACATGATAACTAATATGTGTGCTTCACCGGGTACATCACCACACCCCCCTTTATAGTATTTCTATTACTGTCTGAAATGGTTTTAGTTGTTTAATATATATTCAATAGTTGTCTTCCTATACTGGGAATGTAAGCTCGGTAAGAATACGAATTTATTTTGTCATGCTTACTAGATAAGTTAAAGCAACCTGAACAAGGCCTGGAAGATAACTGATGAATAAATGGAGAAATAAGGGAATTCATGATGGAATGGGAATGCCAGCCAGACTATCCCTGCTCAAGCTACAGTTACCTTATGAGAAAGAGTGTTATAGGGGAGGGAGGATCCCTAAAGGGACTTCTCTCACCATCTTCATGTACTTCTAACTTGAGAAGACTTCTTAGCAAGATGCAGTCATTTCTGGGCCTGGATAATCTACATCCACTGCCCTGTGTCATGCTCTTTACAAAGGGTTGTCTGTTTCAAATGAAGACTAGTGATGTCAGAAATCTACAATCAGTTTTTTTACCTAGTTCTTTATGCTTTGTTCTGAAAATTACTGGGAATGTTTTTTTTTCTTTAAGAATGTTTGAATCCAATGAATAAATTGATAAGAGAGATATTACTTTAAGTTTTTTTATTATCTTTATTTATTTGATAGAGACAGCCAGAAATTGAGAGGAAGGTAGAGATCGAGAGGGAGAGAGCCAGAGACACCTGCAGCACTGCTTCACCACTTGCAAAGCTTTCCATCTGCAAGTGGGAACTGGGGGCCTGAACCCGGGTCCTTCACACATGTACATTCAACCAGCACTGTTCTAATGATCAATATCACAGGCAGGTTGAATATAAATCATAATCTTTACCTTGATCTGGAACTGCTATTATGGACAAAAATCTTCATGTGAAATAATAAAAGACAAAAATATGTAAGATAATGCATTACATATAACCTAAGTAATGAAGGCAATACATGCTAGAGCAGTCAGGTTCCTACTTACTTGGAATGTACACGCCAAATGTTTTCTGTTCTATGGTGGTATATTTGATATTCATGTACTAGGCAAATATTTCAGGTGCTTAAAAATAAGATATAAAATTTTTGGTACATTCTTATGGTACAAAGAACATTCTCTAATGATTCCAATAAAGACAATCAACTCTCATTAAATACGATATACCAGCATATACCGTGCTAGGTGCCTTTTCAATGGTTTATCTCAAACAATGCTCACAGTATGTCTATGAGGCTCTAGGATAATGCCCATTTTACAGGTGAAGAACTTGGATTATAGAAAAGTTGGGTAACTTGCTTAAGGTCTCACTGGTACAGCTGGAATTGAAGCTCTGAAGATCGGGTTTTACAAGCCCTGCTCTCAGCTACCCCTCTACACTGCCTCTTCTAAGGATGTGCTTATAGTGTTAGAGAAGAAACAAACAAGCTAGAATGATTCTTGTATCTTTCCATGGTGATGTCACAGCTAAAGTCTTACAGAGCATCAGACATGGAAAGTCCCTTTTTGGTCTCATCTCTCACTGTACCCTCTTGCCCTGCGCAGGACCTGACAGCAGAGGCAACAGTTAGTTGCCTTTGTGATTGGAGTTCTGAAATGAAGGTCCATCTGGTACTGACTGTGTCAAACCTTGTGACTCTGCTCACATTTCCTTTTCCAGAATTGGTTTCCCTCAGTCATGATTATGTCTTGCAGAGACTCTCAGTGGGAACATCGAACCTCGTAGGAAATTCATTTTTGATGGCTTTTTAAATGCTCTCATTTACCAGCAAAAGACACGACTGACTCATATTCCTAGATGGCATGCCCACACCTCTATTTATCTGTGTATACTGTGGTGAATGCTTTGTTGCTGAGCAAAATTTGGAAAATGGGTATATCTTTATCTATGCGAAGGTTAAGAGAAATGCTTTTCTGGGAATTAAAAATCTTGAAAAGAAAAAAAAACAGAACAGAGCTTTCTTTCTTTCTTTTTTTCTTTCTTTCTTTTGTTCTTTGCCTCCAGGGTTATCGCTGGGGTTCAGTGTCTGCACTACGAACCCACTGCTCCTGGAGGCTATTTTCCCCATTTTGTTGCCCTTTTTTTTTAAAAAAAAATTTTATTTACTTATCCCCTTTTGTTGCCCTTGTTGTTGTTTTTTTATTGTTGTAGTTATTATTTTTATTGATGTCATCATTGTTGGTTAGGACAGAGAGAAATGGAGAGAGGAGAGTAAGACAGAGAGGGGGAGAGAAAGACAGATACCTGCAAACTTGCTTCACCGCCTGTGAAGCAACTCCCCTGCAGGTGGGGAGCCGGGGCTCAAACTGTGATCCTTACTCCAGCCCTTGCACTTTGTGCCACTTGCGCTTAACCCGCTGCGCTACCGCCTGACTCCTGCCCTTGTTGTTATTGTTGTTGTCATTGCTGTTGTTGGATAGGATAGAGAGAAATCAAGAGAGATGGGGAAGGCAGAGAGGAGGAGAGAAAGACAGACACCTGCAGACCTGCTTCACTGCCTGTGAAGTGACCCCATTGCAGGTGGGGAGCCGAGGGCTAGAACCAGGATCCTTAGGCTGGTCCTTGCGCTTTGTGCCACATGAGCTTAACCCGCTGCACTACCGCCAGACTCCTCCACCCCCACCCCAAGACAGAGCTTTCTTATAGGAAAAGGGCAAAACTATGTAAGACAACACCACTGGATATGTAAACAGAAGGCTGAGAATTATAAATGCGAGAAAAGTTTCTTTGCTGTGTTTTAATGAAAATGTAGGGAAGTGCCTGCATGCTAGAAAAGGTGGTTGGTGAATTATTTTTAGCTGAAGAGGATGACAGGTTCAAAAACAGGAGCTAGAATGATATTACCAAACCTCCACTACCCACTATGTGACTGGCCACATTCAGCTTTTCACAGCAAATAAAAAATATTCTTTATCTCTACACATTGTGGTATATAAATTCATCTTCTCAAATTATTGTTTTCGATAAAAGTATGTAATGTTTCATGAGTTGGAAACCATATGACTATCATCTGTTTACAGGGCAAGTGAAGGGAGGGATGAGGTTGCTAAGACCAATGGTATTTTTAAGAATCTGTGACATATTTCTGATGAACTGATACCAGAATTTACCAAACCAAGTCTCAGGCTGGAGAGTAACGCAGTGTGACAGTGTGTATTGTTATACCTACTGTGCTCTAAACCCAGTGATGGTGTCAGATTAATTTAGAAGAGACCTACAGTTTTAGATTATTATTATTATTATTTTTAACCAGGTCACTGCTCAGCTCTGGGTTATTGTGGCATGGAGGCCTGAACTTGGGACTTTGAAGTCTCATGTATGGGAGTCTCTTTGCAAAACCATTATGTTATCTACCCTGTGCTCAGTTCTAGAAAATTCTCCTCAGGCTATGGCAAGCTCCAGGGGCACCTGACAGGATCTATGTGCTTGCCATAAAATGTAGCCTCCAGTAGTTCTATGTCATTTTTTTTTTTCAAGCAAGGTTGAATTTCTTTGTATAATCTGCCTCTGCTGCATCATTTCTCTACTCCAATGTGTAAAATTAAAATCTGATAAAGGTAATGCTGAAGAAGAGATTTTCATTAGCCTCAGGACTATGTAAGTTCCATTTAATTAAAAAGGTTGCCTCCAGTTGACTCATTTGGTATGAAAATTATCTGGGTCTCTCTCTTTCTCTCTCTTCCAATTATAGAAAGTGAAGTGTTGTTTCAGAAAGTGGAAGGTACAATACAAATGACTTACCCACTCATAAGCAAAATTTCGATTCCAGAGAAATGTATTGTACACTTTTCATGCCCCCCTGAAAAGTGAGGGTTCAAGGAAATGATTTCCAGGAATAAAAATGGAGGTTACTTGTTTAAGGAAAAGGAAGGAAGAGAAGGGGTTGGTATAAAGAACTCACTGGAGTATTTTTTTTTCAACTCAAAGTCTTTTTTTCTTGCACTAGATTTTTATTTATAGATGCCTTAGTGATACTTAAATTTTCAGTAAGCTTATCTGTGAGCTTCAAAACAGTGACAACAAAGACTCCTTAAGTTGACACTTGTCATCACATAAATATAGTCAAGTAGTTTGATTCTTCCAGAGATTTGTCAGAAAGACTGCTCTCCTTAATGAAAAACAAACAAACAAACAAACAAAAAACCTACTATGGGAAATGGACAAAAATTACAAGAAAAAAAAAATCAACTTGTTATATAACTACTTTTCATATCAGATAGTTGAAGGGCCTGATAATTAACTATCACTTATAACTATTAAAGCATAAGAGTTTTGCTATTTACCTTTATTATCCTTCAAGTAGATTAGAAATTCAATATGAAGAACAGGAAATCAAATTATTCCCCTTCTCTCCACACTCCATTTGCAATCAAGGTTTTAAAGAAAATACCAAGTAATAATAGCTTAAACATTTCTGAGACATTCTCTTAACAATGATTCTTTCACCAATCTGAAGGTTTCAAGTAAAACACATAGTGGTTTGCATAAAAGGGCTTTTGGAAGTTGAAGAGGAATAAACAATGATAACCTCCTGTGTTGAAAATAAGTGATAAAGACAGGTGTCTTCCTGCTTCCTAACTTTGCAGCTGCCTGGGGAAACTTCAAGGGGAAGGAAGATAATAGAGATTTATTCAGAGGGAGCCTCTCACCGTGGTCAGGTCCCTTTAGGGCCAGGCGGGTCTGATGATGGGGAAGAATCTCTAGCTTGACCTGGTCAGTGGTGTTGGCCAGGAACTGGGTTGCCTCAGCCAGGGTGCAGTACTCCATGCTGGTACCATCGATGGACAGAATGTGGTCCCCCACGTGCAGCGCGCCACATCTACAGGAAAGGAGGGGCACTCAGTATGACGCAGTGCCTTCCTCTTTGGAAGGTGGCTTCCACATCCTTCACAGTTAAAACGTCACAGTTGAGCTTAGTTAAAAAATACCAACAAAAGCAACAAAAACAGCAACAAGAAAAATGTATTACAGGAAATACCATTTGTCAACTGTTAAGTTCCTTGAGTACGGATAGGAATGCAAAACCTTGTTGAAAATATGGGGGGGGGGATGAGGAAATACTGTCTTCTTGTCCTGAAAATATTATTTTGGGGGTGTACTGGTCCCAGATGTTGAGGGGAAATAAACAGGTTTTAGGATAGGAAGAACAGGAGAATACTTCCCCCTTGATTTTGCATTTTGTGGTCCCCCCCCCAGGTTTTTATATCTCTCGGTATCAGTTGGTAAATCTTCAGAATGTTAAAATGTGACTCACAGAAACAGAATTGGGCGCTTTGAAATGGTTTTATGTGTGCAAGGATTAATGTAGCGGGGAGGAGATTCCGCTAATGTTTTCTGAGAACCTTCTCATACACCCCTCCCTTCTTTACTACTATGTTTTATTGATTGATTGATTGATTGATTTTATTCTGGGGTTAAGGATTTATTAGTACAAAAGCTCTCTGTGAGGAGGGTAATTATGCAAGAGTCAAAAGGGCACTAAAAAGAGCCTGCACAGAGGGTAGGGGCAAGCTGGGGCTAATTGCTACATCTTGATGAACTCAGGAGACTGGCTACTGGAAGAGTAGAAAAAAGCAAGCACAGCAGTCAGCATCCCGACATACCAGTCAAGTGGACAGCTCCTTAAACTGGTTACCCCCTGTGGAATAGGAAACAGAGGGAGAAAATTAAGGCATCCTACACCACTGAACTGGAGAGCACCCCTGGATCAATGGCTGCCATTGAAGAAGGATGGAATGGAGGGCAAGGCCACGGTAGAGCTATTGACTGATTGCTACAGCCACAGGTCACAGCATCAGAGCCAGAGGTGCCCAGTCAGGACCAAAGCACATGGAGTAGGGGGACAGAAAAATGCAGGGGGCCCCGAGCATTCCCTCAGTGGGGTGTGTCCACAATGAGAGTGGCTTGACTTCTCAAGGCAGAAGCATTTCAATCTCTTTCCATCTTAAAGACATTATTGGGAGCTACTCTCCTCCCTGATCCAGCTTTCTAGCCCTCTTTCCAGCCATGACATCATCTCCCCAGACAATAACTTAGGTCCACCTGCATATCAGATGTCAGGCTCAGGCAAAAACTAATAAAGTCATGGGCCCGTTGGAATATACCTAAAATAGACCTACTGGCTATTTCCAAATCAGAGACCCCAAATCTTCATCTGCAATATTCCAGCCTTTAGGTTCATGATTGGTCAACAATTTGTCTGGCTTTATATGTTAACTCTTTTTTCAGCCATCAGGTTCCAGATGCTACCATGGTGCCAACCAGACTTCCCTGGGCAGACAACCCCTTACCAATGTGTCCTGGAGTTCTGATTCCCCAGAACCCCGCCACACTAGGGAAAGAGAGAGACAGGCTGGGACTATGGATCACCTGTCAACACCCATGTTCAGCGGGGAAGCAATTACAGAAGCCAGATATTCTAGCTTCTGCACCCCATAATGACCCTGAGTCCATACTCCCAGAGGGATAAAGAATAGGAAAGCTATCAGGGGATGGGATGGGATATGGAGTTCTGGTGGTGGAATTGTTTCCATTTTATAGATAAAAATAAAAGACATTTCACGCAGATGTACCTAAAGTGCTTTAGCTACTGGGGGGAAGGGGTTCATAGGATCTGGAAAAGAAGCTAGCAGTGGGTCAAGTGGGCTCCTCCCTACTCTTCCCCACTTCTACTTAAAAAAGATGAAATGTTAATTGAGAAAAATAATTCAAGAAAGAAAGGACTTTTTAGTATGTTATAGGAATGTTTATAGGGACCCTTGAAGACCGTGGAACCCTAAGCTGAACACACTGCCATAGTTTAGCATTTTTTAAAAGACTGCATAAGTTTTAAAAAGTGATTGTATTTATATAGGAGCAAAAGAGTAGGATTTTATGGTGGCAGGAGTTTTGACTATTCAGGAAAGCTCATGATTTCCCTGCATGGAGCATAAAGGAAATCTGCTGGACTATCCTATAAACTAGCAACAGTCTGCTTAGCCCAGGACAACTTGCTCTTCTGCTGGACATTTTACTTTTTTCCCATTTTTTTTTTCTTTTTGCCTCGAGGGTTAGCACAGGGTCTCAGTGCCTGCACTAGGAATCCCCTGCTCCTGGAGGCCATTTTTCCCATTTGTTGCCTTTGTTGTTGATGTCTTATTTATGTATGTATGTATGTATTTTATTTTTGAGAGAGATGCAGAGAGAGAAAGACAGAGAGAAACACCAGAACACTGCATAGCTCTGGCTTATTGTGGTGCGGGGGGATTGAACCTGGGACTTCAGAGCCTCAGGCATGAGATCCTCTTTGCATAACCATTATGCTATCTACCCCTCACCCCCTTGTTGTTACTGCCATTGCTGTTGGATACAATAGCGAGAAATCGAGAGAGAAAGCAAAGACAGGGCAGGGGGGGGGGAAGACACCTACAGACCTGCTTCATAGCCTGTGAAGCGATCCCCTTGCAGGTGGGAAGCTGGGGGCTGGAACCAGGATCCTTACACTGGTCCTTGTGCTTTGTGCCATGTGTGCTTAACCTGCTGTGCTACCACCCCCCCTTCCCATTTCTAAATGCCACAAGCAAACATCTACATGAGATGACATTACATCATGTAGTAGCAGGTGAATTTTTAAGACCTAGAAGAGAAATTTGTTTTCTTTGTTACATGACACTTATATAAATGGCAAGAGAACTGGTTTTTTAAATTATGTGTGCATATGTGTATGTATATAACATTATTATCATTATGTTAGCAAAAACAATTTTGAAGAGTAGATATTTCCTACAACACTCACCTGTCTGCAATACTTGCAGATTTGATTTTGTCTATGACAATGACCTGTTTGTTACAGCACATCGAGGTAGTTAGGGCGACCCCAAGGCTGGCACCAGGAGTTTTGGCAACTTCAACTAGTAATGGCCCGGATGCTGTAGCCACAGAATCTATGGGAGAATAAATGTCAGAGAACAAGATAAAATAGGACAAATGAGCAAACAGACACACAAAAAGTGGAGAATGTTCAGTCTGATGTTGGTCTGCTAATTTTATCACTGAACCTTCAATGTCCCTTTATCATTCATTCCCAAAGCCATGCTAACTTTTTAGGGTGCTTCTTAGGACGCCTGCTCTACCCTGCTCATATTATAGTAACACAAGCAAAGGTCTACCTCTTCCATTAAGTTTTAAGCTTCCTGGTAGTTGGGATAATGGCCTGTGTATCTTTATAATGCACTCTATATCATTGGTGCAGTGCCTGGAACATACACTAGCTAGCTCAACAAATGCTTGATTTCTTGGCTTTTTTTTTTTTCCTTAGATTTTATTTTCCTTCTTTTTGTTTTGTTGCAACTAGGGCATCACCATTACAAGTCAACATTTTCAGATACAATAACAGAGACAGTGAGACACAAGGGAAAAGACCATAGCACGGCAACTTCCTTCAGCACAGCAGGGGCCAGGATCAACCTGAGTTGTGCATATGACAAAGCCAGCACACTATCCAAGTGAGCTACTTGGATGACCCTTCACACATGGTTTACACATCAACCAACAAATTAAAACATCCTACTACTTGCTATGGATGAATGAATGTATAGATGGAAGGGTGGTTAGAGGTAAGGAAGGAAAGGAAAAAAGGAAAGTAGGGACGTATGGAAGAAGGGTGAGAGGTAATAAGAAACCAGGGATATCTCTAATTAGTCAAAGAGCAGGAGTCTATAATCATAGTTCAATTAGTAAACCCTTTGAGCCAGCCCTTATTCTGGACCCAACAAAGGTCATCTTCCCCTCAGAAGTGAATTCACACAGGTGTTAATTTTGACTTGGGACACTCACCATTCTGTTCCTTCAATTCTTATTTACTCTTGGTGCTTGGTGGCTCTATGAAGACATTAATCCCTCTGGAAAGCCTTTCCTGAGCATATGTGTTCCCATGTCCCGGCCTCCAGCTTGCTGCATTCTCACTACTGGAGCAACACACAGCACACACCTACTGGTTCAAAATGGCCAGCAGGGTCATGGACACACACCTAACTCTTTTGCCAGACTGCAAGTTTGGTGTGAAGGCTGAGACTAAGTCTTGCCAATCACAACATCCTCAGGCCTTGGCATGACTGGCATGTAAGAAGGAGACAAGTAACTGTTGAGTGAGTGCAGAAGCAAATGAGAAAACTCATGACGGATCTTAATGCTCAGAAGGGCAGGGGTCATATGGAAAAGAGACAAGGGCGTGGAATTAAAACACCTGTATTTAATTCCATCCATCCATCCATCCATCCATCCATCCATCCATCCATCCATCCATCCATTCATTTCTACTAGGGTCATGCCGGGGCTTATTAGAGCACGATGAATCCACCAATTCTGGTAGCCATTTTTATTCTTTCCTTTTAAGACAGAGACAGAGAGAAATTAAGAGGGGGCTAGGGAGGGGGGAAGAGAGGGAGAGAGAAAGAGAGACACCAGCAACCCTGCTTCACCACTCACAAAGCTTCTCCCTATAGGTAGGAACCTGAGGCTGGAACCAGTGTTCTTAGGATGGTAACATGTGGACCACCACCTGGCCACTTGTACTTAATTCTTTTTTTTTTTTTTTTTGCAACACTTTGTCATTTATTAGACAAGATATTAAGACTTTCTTTTAAAAATATTTTGTTTATAGGACCAGGTGGTGGCACACCTGGTTGAGTGCACACATTATAATGCGCAAGGACCCAGGATCTTTGCACAGGTCCTTATGCTTCATACTATATGCACTTCACCGGGTGTGCTACCACTTGGCCCCAGGATGTGATATTTTTTGAATGTTCTCTTAGTAAGAAGGCATGTATTCTGGTCTACTCATTTTCCCTTCAAGGTGTTGCCATGTAGATCTGGACCTGGTGAGATATTTTCAACCCATGCAGACAAGAGCTTAGAGACTTAACAGGGGATAGCCTTGAATCCCATCTCTAGCCACATCTCAACTCTCAAGAAAATACATTTCTATCATATTACAGCTAGTATCATTTAAATGTTTTATCTATCATTAGTTTGGAACTATATACATTTCAGGAATATAATTTTATACTTCTAATATTGTGAGTTTCAGTCTTTATTACCAACTATTGATAAATCTACAGGCTGGTAGGCTTTTTCACTTGAGTTGAACCTTTCAATGTATTAATCTTGAACTGTTACCCTAAGAAGTAGCTATATATAGCCAGGTATCTTCAGAGGTGAATTTAATAAAACTACAATTAATGATTAGCTAGTATTCATGCTTTATATTCATTAAAAAACAGTATATCATGATTAAAGATCTGATTTTTAATAGATTATCAGTATATATAAAATTGGTTAAGTATGAACTTCTATGTAACCTTTTTTTCTGCCTATATATTCAATATTTATCAAAATATTCTAATGTAGGACCAGGTAATGGTGCATTTGGTTGAGTGCACACATTACCATGGTCCTCACCTGCTAAAGGCAAGCTTCAGGAGTGATGAAACAGTGCTGCAGGTCTCTCTTTCTCTCTCTTTATCTCCAAGTTTCCCCCTCCTCTCTCATTTCTCTCAGAAAGAAAAGGGTACCAGGTCTTTTGCCATCACTAATTTAGACAATTGCTCAAGCATGTGTCTATGAATAGAAACTAAACTAAAAGACTCTCTTTAAGTAGTAGTTTCCCCATTAAGGTTTCTAAGAACAAGTGCAATATTTCCACTTAGGGAGATTAGTGTGCAATTAACAAGTCCCTTTTAGAACTAAAAGGAGAGAATCTCAGAATTCTGAGAAGAGAAATTTAATAGAAAAGGCAATTCCATGGTGGATTAGGCTCAGGGCTAGAGACCTGGGGGTGGACCTACCCATCACTACCCTTAGGCTTCACTTTTGTCATTAATGAAATGAGAGGGCTCAATAAATGCCTCTAGACCTGACAATCTATGCCTTCGCAGAAACATGACAACATCTAGTAAGAGCCTAATGGAAACTGGAAAATTAACAAAGGTTAGTAAATGTTTTTTAAAATTGTTTCTAAAACTTTATTTATTGAATGGAGACAGCCAGAAATCAAGGAAGTAGGGAGAGAGAGAGAGAGAGAGAGAGAGAGAGACCTGCAACACTGCTCCACCACTCGCAAAGCTTTCCCCCCCTCAGGTGGGGGCTGGGGGATTGAATCTGGGTCCCTGCACATTGTAGCATGTGCTCAACCAGGTGTGACTCTGCCCAGTCCCCTGTTAGTAATTTTATAAAAATATACAATACCTAAACTTAAATTTCAATAGCCTAATAATGAGTGAAGAGATGACATACTAAACAGAAGACTACTTTTTTGATTTTTTTTTATATTTATTTTCCCTTTTGTTGCCCTTGTTTTTCATTGTTTTTCTAGTTGTTGTTGTTATCATTGTTAGGACATGTTGTTGTGGCGGTCTGGTGTCGGGCTGCACCGTGGAGAAGAGAGTGGACGTCCAGAGCAAAGGGGTACACAAATCTTTATTATAGGATGGGGGGGGTTGGTTCAGACCACGTGGGGCCAGCCGGCAATGGCCGTCCCCACTACCTGACCACCGGGGGAGTCCAGGGGGGGAGATCTCAGAGAGGGAGAGCTGAGAGCCCAGAGAGGGGGGGGTGAGGGGGCTTTTTATTGGGCGACAACCAGGGGTGACGTGTAGGGCCAGGATTGGTTGAAGGGGCCATTGCTAGGATTTTGCCGGTAAAACCTGGGGGCGGAGACTGCATCAGAATAACTCCTCAGCAACAAGGACAGAGAGAAATGGAGAGAAAAGGGGAAGACAGAGAGGGGGAGAGAATGATCGACACCTCACCTGCAGACCTGCTTCACCACCTGTGAAGCGACTCCCCTGCAGGTGGGGAGCCAGGGGCTCGAAAAGGGATCCTTATGCACCAGTTCTTATGCTTTGTGCCACCTGCGCTTAACCCACTGCGCTACTGCCCGACTCTCAGAAGACTGATTTTTGACTAGTGAGGTTTATCAAGATTATGTCATAATGAGATCCTTAGAGTCATAATTAGATCCTCAGAGCAGGAAAGAAATGGTGAGGAAAGGATGGTGCTTATTGTGTGTAATGCTAGTGTGAGCTCAGGACTCTATTTTCTTCCCTACTAGTTTCACTTACCATGAAAACTTTCAAATTTATGTGTCCAGCACATTCCCTTTCCCTGAACTCACTCTTTGACCAGTTCTTAATCAAACACAACACAGGCTATCCTCCATCATACAAACCAGCAACTCCATCCCCACTCATTCCTCTTGATTCTAATTCCACATAGTATGAAATTTAATCCTTCTGGGGCTGAGACATAGGATAATGGTTATGCAAAAAGGCTTTCATGTCTGAGACTCTGAAGTCCCAGGTTCAATCCTCAGTACCCCCATAAGCAAGAACTGAGCAAGTGCTCTGATCTCTTTTTCTCTGTAACTGTTTCATTAAAACAATCCTTTTGGATGAGTGTGTTTGATTATGATGAATATGGGATGACCTCACTCATGGACAGAAGCTGAGAAGTAAGAACAGAAAGGGGAAGCACAAAGCAGAACTTGGACTGGGTTTGGTGTATGGCACCAAAGTAAAGGACTCGGTGGGAGGGGGGTTGTGGGGGTAAGGGCTTTCATGTCCTGGTGCATGATGATGGAGGAGGACCTAGGCTGTGGGTGAGAATGTTTTGCAGAAAATTGAGAAATTTTACACATATATCAAAAATTGTATCTACTGTAAAACCATTAATCCCCCACCCCCAACAAAAATAAAATAGAAATATCTTTTCTTTTTTATCTCCACAGTTATCATTCAGTAGTTGTTCTTGTAACTGGATACACATTTCTGAACAAATTTTCTAAGAACCTACATGATCTGTCCCCTGGTCTATTTCTTTTTTTTTTTTTTTTAATATTTATTTATTTATTTATTTATTCCCTTCTGTTGTCCTTCTTGTTTTACTGTTGTGGTTATTATTGATGTTGTTGTTGTTGAATAGGACAGATAGAAATGGAGAGAGGAGGGGAAGACAGAGAGGGGGAGAGAAAGATAGACACCTGCAGACCTGCTTCACCACCTGTGAAGCGACTCCCCTGCAGGTGGGGAGCCGGGGGCTCGAACCAGGATCCTTATGCTGGTCCTTGTGCTTTGCGCCACCTGCGCTGAACCCACTGCGCTACCGCCTGACTCCCCCTGGTCTATTTCTTTTCCTACTATTTTGTACTGCTTCCTTTTGGTTCTAATTCCCCATTTCTCTCTCAATGTCTCAAGAATGCTGTATGACTTCTAGTCCTTGGGTTCTCATATAAACTGTCTTGTCAGCCTGGAATGATGCAACCCTCTCTTAGGGAGCCCAGCCCTTACTCCTCCCACTCTGCTTGAAATACTTCCCAGTGTACTTGGAATCACTCTAATTCCAAGCTTCAATCTTTGCAGTAGTTGTTCTCCTAACAGCATACTTTTGCACAAATAGCTGCTGCAGGCGAAGAGAAATATTTTTCTTTGGCCCAATTTATAAACTTTAATATAATTATCACCCAAATATTTAACTAAGAAGTGTGAGTTTATAGCTAAAGAATGAGGGCGAGGAGCCAGGTGGTGGTACGTGCAGGTAAGCACACACATTATCATGAACAAGGACTTGGGTTCAAGACTTCACTCCCTACCCACAGGGGGGAAGCTTCACAAGAGCAAAGCAGGTACTGCAGGCAGGCATCTCTCTTTCTGTGTGTCTATGTTTCCTTCCTCTCTCAATTTCTATCTGTCCTATCAAATAAAAATGAAATAAGTTAACAACAACAACAAAAAGAATAAATGGCTTCCAAGAGCGATGGATTCATTGTGCAGGCACAGAGCGCAAGCAATAATCCTAGTGGCAATAAAAACAATAAAAAATAAATAGGGCAAGGTTCGTTTAAGGAAAAGTAATGTAGTTCCCCCTGTGCCACCCCTCTCAACTCACTGGCCTTTTCTCTGTCAATGAGTGTTACTGTATCTGGAGGCAGTTACATAAATAAGGTATCCAGGTATTATAAATTTAGAAAAGAGAATTGAATCACTCAGGGATTGATACCACGTTCCTATTCCTTAAACCAGTGAAGAGATGTGAATATTCCAGATGCCTGGGAATGTTAGGACCTGCCAGACCTACTTTTCTTCAGAAGACTCTGAGCAAATTGTGGTAATTAACAATTGAACAGGACCATGGAGTACAATAAGCTTATTTAAGTCAGGGTCCCAGCAAGAAATACAGGGCACACTTAAAAGCAGGTAGTATGAGGAGAGTGGAATAAAGGCCCTGCTGATATTAGAAAGATACAGGTGGCTACAAAGAAATCATAAAGAACGATGCAATAGTCTGGGGTCTGAAGCAGAGGGTACTATATCCCACTGGGCCTGAAGAAGCAAGGGCAGTTGTTGGTAAACTGGGGTTCTGAAAGGAATCTGTGGAGGGGAATACCTTATAGGAGCTGGGACCTTCATGAAAGGAGGCAGCTTGACCCAGTGAACCCAGAGGCAGGAAGCCAGGAAATTACACTCTGTATCACTGTCCTCCCTCCCTCTGGTCTCCTGCCCAGTTCTTTATTGCTAAACTCAACTGGAGCAAGAAGGCATGAGAGTCCACAATGCAGGTCTTGGAAGTTACTTCGAAGGGTAGGATGGCATAGGGTGGCTAGTGGCTTGGAGGAAATTAAGAGGTACTTGCATATTACTTAGCTTCTTTCCACAATGACATTGAGGCTGCTTCCCTTGAACCAAATATATAATACAAGGAAACAATCAGGAAGATGAAAAAGAGTCAACAAAAGTCTTGCCCACAGGGTTAATGAGGATGTCATGAATAAATTGCAAAAATTATTTTGAACTACATTTATGGCTATACAGACAGGAAGATGACTAGGTACTAGGGGTTGCAGGTGGGGGAATAGAAACTGCTAGACAGGCACTGGGTTTCCTTTTGGAATGACAAAAATGTTTTAGAATTAGAAGCAATGATTGCACAACACTTGAAATGACATAAATGCCATGTCAAGTGTACACTTTAAAGTGGTAAATTATATGTTATATGAATTTTGCATCGATTAAGAAAAAATAACTTTCTGGCAATCAGGAAACATGAACAATTACATAGTTCTCTCACTACTGGAAAGGAGGAACTCTACTAGTTTATAAGGCAGAAATAAAGTTTCTTCTAGTAGGAGCTATAAATGGTCTTTCTTCCATGGGGTTTTATATATAGATAGTTTTAACTGACATGGTGAGTAAGGTCCTGTCTACATTTTTATAACAGCATGCAGACATGAATTCCAATGGCTGTTTCTCGATCGAGGTTAACATAAAAGTTTAAAAACAAACAAAAAGTTTAAAAACAAATCAGTAATAATTTAATATCTTTAAAGTAGGACAAAACATTGTGAAGGTCAACTTTATATCTAAAGACACATCCTAATGTAGACATACTGAGTGACTCTCTGTGTATCTTTCCTAGATATCAATATCTTCTCTCACTCACTAATGTTTCCAACAGAAGCTGGATGTTGAATAATTCATGTAGGTCACCAGTGATGAGATCTTGGTGTGGTGGTGTTTTGTGTAAACAACTGAGATCAGATCCATATGCTTTGGATATCAGATGGTCAGTGGCAGGATTAATGAAAGGAGACTAGAGAAACCTAACTAAATACTTGCCAGTACAAAGGATCAACCACCTCACATTCTCACAGAAGACTCACTAAGTCTTCTTAGTAGAATAGTAAAGGCTAACTTATTATTCTTCCAACAAGATACATTAAAAAAATATACTCACTGATAAGCCAGAAAGAGAAGGATGGATATGGATGATCCCACTGATAAACAGAAGTTGAAAAATAAGAACAGAAGGGAAAACACTAAGCAGAAGTTGGATTAGATTTGGTGTGTTGAATCAAAGTAAAGGACTCTGGGGTAGGGAGGAGTGTTCAGGTCCTGGAGGAGGACCTAAGTGGGGTTTAGAGTGTTATGTGGAAAACTGAGAAGTGTTACACATGTACCAACTACTATATTTTATTGTCAACTGTAAACCATTAATCCCCCAATAAAGGAAAACAAAAAACAAAGCACGCACTAAGTGCTGGGAACATCAAGAGGGACTGAAGACTCAAGGATGAAAACTCATTGTCCCTTCTCCAGTAACCCTTTGCTGGGAAGGTATTTGAACAGTAAAGAATTCCTGGATTCCACTATGAAAACATTCCTTGAACCTCAGGAAGTTACTAGTTATTCTTCCTTCTTCCCTTCCTCCCTCCCTCCCTCCCTTCCTCCCTTCCTTCCATCCTGCCTTCCTGCCTTCTTTCCTTCTTTCATTTTTATTACAGGACAAATCATGTTTGCAATTCCTGTCCTTGTGCTCATTCCTTCACCATGAAATCCTTACTGTATTAGTGTTAAAGTATTTATTTATTTATTTTTTTAAAGGATTATCTGAGGGGGTCGGGTGATAGCGCAGCGGGTTAACTACGTGGTGCAAAGCACAAGGACCAGTGTAAGGATCCCGGTTCAAGCCCCTCGCTCCCAACATGCAGGGGGGTCACTTCACGGGCAGTGAAGCAGGTCTGCAGGTGTCTATCTTTCTCTCCCCCTCTCTGTCTTCCCCTCCACTCTTGGTTTCTCTCTGTCCTATCCAACAACGAATGACATCATCAATAACAACAATAACCACAACAAGGCTACAACAACAAGGGCAACAAAGTGGAGGGGGAAAATAGCCTCTAGATGCGGTGGATTCATGGTACAGGCACTGAGCCCTAGCGATCATCCTGGAGACAAAAAAAAAAAAAGAAAAAAAAAGGATTGTCTAATAGGACATGCCTTCCAGGTTCCTGGCATGGCGCGAGATTCAGAGAAGGTGACTGCAGGTCCTTGTGCACAGGACATTCCAGAGAAAGACGTTATTAACAAACAATTATGGTGTGTGCCAAGGTGACAACAGTGACAGTGACAACTATGGACCATGGTGAGGTGAGCAGAGTGTGCTGGGGTGACCAGAATGAGTTTCCTAGATGAGTCAGAATTTGATCTGAATGCTTCTCAGCTGCTTTAATTTGAATGGGCTGGAGGAAAATAACGGAACTATTTTAGCAAGTACTGTTTTCCAGCATTACCCAAGTGGCAGTTCCTTTCTGCATCACAGAAGGGGATCTACAAATGCTAATGTTAATTGATTATAAGCCTTTCCTGGCAATTGCTTTCCATAACAAATGTTTCCCCACAACAAAACATCAAGAAGCTCATATTGCCCAGTAGTTACCTTGCCTATTTCCCTAGCTGCCTTCCCACTCCATTCACTGAGGACTTTATGAAAAATAAATAAATAAACAAACAAACAAATAAGTAAGAAAGCAAGGCTCCAAAACCCCTGGCTTGCTTCCAAGCTGTCTAATAAGATGCATAGGAAAAATTAAAGTAAGCAGACAGGGTGGATGAATGGGCACCCTTATTTAAAAAAGCACAAGAGTTAAAAAAAAATGTAGTGTGTCAAATAAGGAAAAATAAACAGAAGAGCACTCAGGAAGAAATAATCAAGAGCCTATCCCCTGACAGAAGATTAGTTTATCCTACTGAAGTGAAGCAAGGTGAGAAAAATGGATCATGCAGATATAAATTATTTATGGCTAAAGACGTTCAGTCATTAAGATATTTATATCACGAGTGAGTGAAGCCCTTGCACGCTGTGTTGATTTATGGGCAACATAATTACCTAAGATACACTGATGACTATTTGCATGGGAAACACTCAGGGTGGGTTTTTTTTTTTTTAATTTTTGTTAATCAGTTTTCCCACTTCTGAGCCTTGAATTTCAATCAGAGCATATGGCTTGATTAGAACCTCCTGGGGGTGTCAGAAAGCCTGCAGGGTATTATCTTTCTAGTTTGCCTTACATTTCTGCAGATAAAAAGTACCTTTGGGGCACTTTTCAACTTACCCATTAGTTAAAAGTATTTTGATTAGTGATAGCCTATTCAAATAATGTTACTACCTATTCAGATGAGTTACATTCCAATAAATTATTCCCCCCCCCAAATAAATTATCCTTAAAAAAAACAACCATGGGGAAATGTTATACATGTACGAACTATTGTATTTTGCTGTCAACTGTAAATCATTAATCCCCCAATAAAGAAATTTAAAAAAAACAACTGTGAGCCTATGAACTTTTTTGTTATATAAAATTTTTTTAAAAATATTTATTTGTTTATTTTCCCCTTTGTTGCCCTTGTTGTTTAACATTGTTGTGGTTGTTGTTGCTGGATAGGACAGAGAGAAATGGAGAGAGGAGGGGAAAGCGGGGAGAGAAAGACATTTGCAGATATGCTTCACCACTTGTGAAGTGAGTCTCCTGCAGGTGGGGAGCCAGGGGCTCGAACCGGGATCCTTAAGCTGGCCCTTGTGCTTCACTCATGTTCACTTAACCCATGTGCTACCGCTTGATTCCCAACCTATGAACTTCTTTTACGTTTGTCTGCAATATATCACTTGGGAAGTATGCCAATGAAATGAAATATACAACTTACATATTTTAGGGAACTCTACCTTAAAACTTTGTCCTGGGGAGTTAGAGGTGGAGCTCTCAACAGATATTGCATCCTGAGAAGAGTCCAGAGCAAGTGAAACTTCGTTGCACCCCCCATGCTAACGTGAAGCTGGCTAAAGTCTGGTAGATACTCTGCAGCAAGCTTGCACTGGTAATTGTATGGACCCTGGCCCCCCTGAGGTTAACAAAGCTCAGTATTTTGACCCTGACATTTTGCATCACTGAACTTTTGTACTCAACTTAGAGTTTCCAAAAAAATTCTTTATAATAACATATGTAGAGATGCACAATGCCTAAGTTTGCAGCTTGAGAGAGATATGTTCATAAGTGGAACCACATCTCTGTAGCCACACCCTGACCTAGGAAGAAAACATCACGAGCATCAAAGACTCCACTCCTATACACTTCCTTAAGTCACTCTCTCACAAAATAGCTATATTTTGATTTCTAACAGCATAACTGGTTGCATAGGTGATTTGTTATCATTAGACAGACAGACAGAGAGACGACCAGGCAGTGGCACACCTGGTTAAGCGTATACACTACAGCACACAAGGACTCGGATTCAAGCCCCTGGTCCCCACCTGCAGGAAGAAAGCTTCACAAGTGGTGAAGTAGGGCTGCAGGTGTCTCTGTCTCTGTCTCTCTCCATCTCTATCTCCCCCTCTCCTCCTAATTTCTGTCTCTATCCAATAATAAATACATAAAATAAAAAAAAAAAAGAGAGAGAGAGAGAGAAAGACCACAACTTCTTTCAATGCAGTGGGGGCTGAGCTTAAACCTGGGCGTATCCAAGTGAGGTATTTCAATGTCCCTTTATAGGTGATCTTAGAACAGCATCTCAGACTTCTACTATGTTTATGCGATACTTAGACTAACTACTATAGTACCTTATACATCTAAAAACACCCAGCTTTTACTCATTCTTTTTTTGCTCAATATTATATTTATGAAATTCATGATTACTACTATAAGTAACTGTTATTTATTTATTCATCCTAGAGCACTGTCCAGCACTAACTTATGGTGGTGCTGGGAGATTGAAGCAGGGGGACCTGGAAACCTCAGGCATGAAGGCTTTTTATATAACCACTATGATATTTCCCTGGTGTGGGTAGATTTATATCATTCTCATTACTACATAATAACCCACTGGAATAAAGTGCCATAGTTTAACTATTTGACTATTTAGATATCTGATTTAATTTAATTTATTTGATTTCTTTTTCTGCTCTCATACAAATTCTCTCATACTATGAGCACTGCAGTGTGTCTTTTGGTGAATGCAGAGGTGCATTTCTGTGGGGGTTATAATTAGAACTGACACTGCTGATTAGAACCTCCTGGGCCTGCTTATGCAGATACTGTCTGAGTGCTTTCCACAACTGTATGAATCCACCTATTCAAGAGCAGGGGAGGAGAGTTCTAGTTGTTCCCTATGTCTGTCACCTTCTGCTGTGGTCAGTTTTTTCCACTGTAGCCATTCAGGTGCTTGTACAGTAGTATTACATGTGATTTCAATTTACATTCCCCTAATGTCTAAAGTCTCATGTAACCTTCCACGGCTCACAGGTCACTTAGACATCTTCTTTTTATAAACTGTCCATGTCCTTTTCCTAACTTTATGTTAGGTGGTCTGCCTTCTTGATTTGTGAAATTAAAAAAAATTCTGATATGAGTCCTTTGATAAACGTTTTACGACTCTATTTTCCTCTCACTGGCTTATCATTTCAGATTCTTCATGGTGTGTTTTGATAAAGAGAAGCTTTCAGTTTTTTTTCTTTTCTAGTCAGTACTTTCTAGCACTGTTTAAGAAATTTTACTTACTACAAAGACATAATGTTGCTGTTCTCCTGTGTGATTTCTATAGATTTTATTATTGACTTTCCACATTTCGATCAGTAAGTCATCTAGAACTGATTGTGGGACAGACTCATCATGTGTTTTCTCCACATGGATGTAACTCACCTATATTTATTTATTTATTTGTTTATTTGTTTTTTGGTTTGTTTTACCACCACCCCCTTTTATTTTGCCTCTAGGGTTATTGCTGGGACTCAGTGCCCGCATCATGAATCCACTGCTCCTAGAGGCTATTTTTTTCCCTTTTGTTGCCCTTGTTGTTTGATTGTTGTTGTTGGATAAGACAGAGAGAAATGGAGAGAAGAGGGGAAGACAGAGGGGGGAGAGAAAGATAGATACCTGCAGACCTACTTCACTGCCTGTGAAGTGACCCTTCCCCTCCTACTCCCCGCAGGTGGAGAGCCAGGGGCTGGAGCCGGGATCTTTGTGCAGGTCCTTACGCTTCACACCATGTACACTTAGCCCACTGTGCTACCGCCTGGCCTCACCATCGTCATTTTTTTTTTTTTTAATTTTTTATTTTTTTGCATCCAGGGTTGTTTCTGGGGTTCGGTGCCTACACGATGAATCCACTGCTCCTGGAGACTATTTTTTCCCCCTTTGTTGCCCTTTTTTTTTTTATCGTTGTTGTGGTTATTATTGCTGTTGTTATTGATGTCGTTGTTGTTGGATAGGACAGAGAGAAATGGAGAGAGGAGGGGAAGACAGAGGGGGAGAGAAATTTAGACACCTGCAGACCTGCTTCACTGCTTGCAAAGCAACTCCCTTGCAGGCAGGGGAGCTAGGGGCTCGAACCAGGATCCCTGCACTGGTCTTTGTGCTTTGTGCCACCTGCAGTTAACCCACTGAGCTACAGCCTGACCCCCGCCATCATCATTTTTTTTAAAACACCATTCTTTCCCCATTGAATTGTGGCATCACTTGTGCCATAAATTAAACGACCATATAGATACAGTTCTATTTCTAGACTCTCCGACTTCTGGTAATTTAAGGTCTCTAGTTTTATTTCCTGCTCTTTAAAACTGCCTTGATCTCTCTTGGCCCTCTACAGGGTGATAGTTTATTTAGTTATTTACTTACATTATTTTGGGTATTAGCTTCTAACTTCTTTTTCTTTCATTATTCACTTTCAAGTCATTTTTAAATTTGTAATTAATAGTGGTTTACAAGGTTAAACGATTACAGTGTATATTATGTGGCAAACTGGGAAATATTATGCATGTACAAACTAATGTATTTTACTGTAGACTACAGACCATTAATCCCCCAATAAAGATATTTTAAAAAAAGATTAGAGTGTATAGTTTCACATTGCACCCACAACCAAAGTTCTGTGCCCCCACCTGGAGGTGATGGCTTACCATGCTTTTAGTCAGGGAAAAAGTAGAGCACAACATCTGAAGAAGCTAAGGGGTGAAATAATAAGTAAAGTAATAAGTAAAATAACTACATTAGAATTTAAATGCTGGGATTCCATATTAGATATGATGGACTGACATTTGTTTGTAAATATTTAAACCTGGTTTATTGGCTACTGATCAAGTTTTTTTTCAACTTTAGTTTGTAGGACTATAATCTTGTTCCAGGTGGATAAATTATAAAGGATTTTTAAACTTTTAAAACAGAGAATGAGAAAAGTCACGTTGTGAAACATTTTTTATATATATTTGTTTATTTTCCCTTTTGTTGCCCTTTTTTTTAATTGTTGTAGTTATTATTGATGTCACCGTTGTTAGATAGGACAGAGAGAAATGGAGAGGGGAGGAGAAGACAGAGAGAGGGAGAGAAAGACACCTGCAGATCTGCTGCACTGCTTGTGAAGTGACTCCCCTGCAGGTGGGGACCCAGGGATCCAACCAGGATCTTTACGCTGGTCCTTGTGCTTTGTGGCATGTGCGCTTAATCCGCTGTGCTACCTACTGCCTGACTCCCACGAAACATTTTAAGTAAGTTTCTGGGCTCAGGATAATGACTTGAGGCCCATTTCATAGAAAATTCCATGCCCCTTAGTACAAATGTTCTGAAAGATTAGATCTCTATTGCCAGTATTAATGTGAAGATTTTAGGGGTGGGGGAGGCACAGTTCTTCAGAAAACTTACAAGTTCTTCAGAAGAACTTACAAGCAATGTTTTAGTTGCTTTAAGATGTGGGATTGGTCTGTAGACATCTATTATGGGAAGAGATAAGAAATTGTAATCATGGGAGTTGGGCGGTAGTGCAGCGGGTTAAGCGCACGTGGCGCAAAGCACCAAGGACCAGCATAAAGGTCCTGGTTTGAGCCCCTGGCTCCCCACCTGTAGGGGAGTCGCTTCACAGGCAGTGAAGCAGGTCTGCAGGTGTCTCTCTTTCTCTCTCCCTCTGTATTCCCCTCCTCTCTCCATTTCTCTCCAACAACGACAACATCAATAATAACTACAACAATAAAACAACAAGGACAACAAAAGGGAATAAATAAATATAAAAAAATTGACTTCTTTTTTTTTTTTAAAGTTGTAATCATGTGATAACTGTCTTGTAAATCATTATTTCCCTAATAAAACAATTTTTAAAAGTGTACATAGGGGCCAGGCAGTGGTGTACCTGGGTAAGCGCACACATTACAATGTGCAAGGACCCAGGTTCAAGCCCCTGGTCCCCACCTGCAAGGGGAAGCTTCACAAATGATGAAGCAGCACTGCAGGTGTCTGTCTTTCTCTCTCCCTCTCGATCTTCTCCTCCCCTTTACATTTCACTCTGTCTCTAATAATAAACAAAATATTAAAAAAGTGGAAATAGCCATGTGCATCTGGTATATAAGTTACTAACACTAACTCGAAAATTGAAATATGTGCTACAAAGTGAAAAATTCTTTGCTATAACTATTAAAAGAAATGTGCCATAGCCACCAGCTACTGCACAGTCATTATATTTCATATCATCATTCTCATCATCATGAGTCCTCCTTAGTCTAAAAATAGTCACTGCCAGGTATTTGTGGCACCAGATAAGTGAGTCACACAGGAAATGAAATGACTCTCCACCAGCTTCTGTTGAGGTATAGAAACCACTTAAGTAGGAGTAAGTGTCTGCCAGGCCAAAATGGATTCTGGATTCTTTTTTTTTTTTTTTTTGCCTCCAGGGTTATTGCTGGGACTTGGTGCCTGCACCATGTATCCACTGCTCCTGGAGGCCATTTTTCCCCCCTTTTGTTGCCACTGTTGTAGCCTTGTTGTGGTTATTGTTGTTGATGTCGTTTGTCATTGGATAGGACAGAGAGAAATGGAGAGAGGAGGGGAAGACAGAGAGAGGGAGAGAAAGGTAGACACCTGCAGATATGCTTCACTGCCTCCCCATCAGGTGAAGAGCTGGAGGTTGGAACCCGCATCCTTATGCAAGTCCTAGAGCTTTGCGCCACGTGCGCTTAACCCGCTGCGCTACCACCAGACCCCCTACTCTGGATTCTTAACCTCCCAAGACTGGGAAGGAACAGGCAGCCAGGAAGAGTTAATGGCTCAATAGCAAGATGCAGCGTCCTGCGGGCATCCTATACAAGCCTGATTCTTCACCTTTAAGTTTATAGTAAGAAAATGAATTCATTAAAAACATATATATATGTATATCTTAGTTCTTCAGGAAGAACATCTCAAATAAAACAAATACCAACCAAACTGACATCCTAAAAGCCAACGTACCTATAAGTTGCCAAAAATATACTTAGAAATATTTAAAGCATCTATATTTCTCATTGACCTTGGGTTTCTGTTGTGAATAAACATCTTTTTTTTGAGATTTCATTTTTTTTCAGTATTTTTTCTTTTTTTTATTTCTTTATTGGAGAATTAATGTTTTACATTCAACAGTAAATACAATAGTTTGTACATGCATAACATTCCCCACATCTTTCTTTTTAAGTGAGATAATGCACAGTTCTAAAGCTGAGTCTAGGTAAGAAAAAGGGAAAGCAGGGGGGTTGGGTGGTGGTGCAGCTGGTTAAGCACACACATTATCAAGTGTAAGGATGTAGGTTCAAGCCCCTGGCCCCCACCCACAGCTTAACAAGTGCTGAAGCAGTGCTACAGATTGCCATTTTTCTCTTTCTCTCCCTGTTTCCCCTTCCCATCACAATTTCTCTGTCTCTGTCCCAAAATAAGATAAAATAAATAAAATAAAATAAAATGGAAAGCAACTTGATTAATACATTAAAGCCACTAGTAGCTCCCTTCTCAATGAAGAAACAAAGGACATCCAACCAGGATATCAACAGAACAGACACCGACAGTGCTACCCAGCCTGAGGCAATGTGACCACTGGGTAAAAATAAGCATGGGATCGGGTGGTGGTACATCTGGTAAAGTGCACACATTACCATGCACAAGGACCCAGGTTCAACCCCCTGGTCCCCACCTGCAGGACAGAAGCTTTAAGAGTGGTGAGGCAGAGCTGCATATGTCTCTCTTTCTCTCCCCTTATCTATTTCCCCCTCCCTCTCAATTTTTGTCTCTATTCAAAATAAATAGGTAATTTAAAAAGTAATAAGCGGGGGGGGGGAGGGAGTGGGTGGGCGGTAGCACAGCGGGTTAAGTGCACATGGTGCAAAGCACAAGGACCAGTGTAAGGATCCTGGTTTGAGCCCTGGCTCCCCACCTGCGGGGCGGGGGGCACTTTGCAAGTGGTGAAGCAGGTCTGCAGGTGTCTATCTTTCTCTATTTATTTCAATAATAATAATAATAACAACAACGATAAACAACAAGGGCAACAAAAAAGAAAAAATAGCCTCCAGGAGCAGTGGATTTATAGTGCAGGCACTGAGCCCCCGCAATACCCTGGAGACAATTAATAATAATAATAATAATCCCAGACTAGTGCCTTGAATGCACTAGATTTTTAATTTTATAATTTTAACCTGAAATCTCTATTAGAAAAGGCTGACATATAGTTGAGAGGGGTAGAAAATGAGTTGACTATCATAATTAAGGTATAAAATGTTTGACAGGCTGGAAAAATAGGTGACTATTTAAAATTATTATTTAATAAGGTATTTATTTATTTATTTATTGCAGCCAGGGTTATAGCTGGGGCTTGGTACCTGCACTACAAATCCAACACTCCTGGTAGCATTTTTTTTTTTTTAAATCAAAGTGTGAGAGAAGGAGCTAGAAAGGACAGAAAGACAGAGAGGCCTGCAACACTGCCCTAGTATTTGAAAAAATAAACCCTTCTGTAGGTAGGGAGTGGGGGCTTGAACCCAGATCTTCACACATGGTGTGTTTTAGTGTGGGCCCCACTGCCTGGCTCTAAGTCTTATATCTTTATGGTAAGCTACAGTTTACAAAGTGCTGTCATGCAGGTGTTGGCAAAAGTGTGGAGAAGGAGGAACTCTGCTATGCTGCTGGTGGAAATATAAACTGGTGCAGCTCCTTTGGAAGACTGGATGGACAATCCTTCAACAAATAAAAATGGAGTTACCTTATGATTCAGCAATACCACTGTTAGGCATTTATCCAAAGGACACCAAGACACCAATTCAAAGGGACATATGTACCCCTATGTTCATAGCTGCCTCATTTACAAGAGCCAAAGAGTGGAAGCAGCATAGATGCCCATAAACAGATGACTGGCTAAAGAAATTATGGGATATATAATCCATGAAATACGACATCCTATAAAAATGATGATACTGTGTCCTTTGGGAGAAAAATGGATGGAAATGGAAGTTATTATACTTATGAAATAAGTAAAGAGTTGAAAGACAACTAACAGTTTCACTCCTTTGTGGGATCTAGAGAATTGACATATATGAACTTGGGGGGGAAAAAAACAAACACAACCAAACTGTTCCTAAGACTTGCAGAACTATGGTGGTTATCTTTGGGAAGTAGGAGGATGGGGAGACAAAGCTTTGATGGTGGGTGTGGTGTGAAACTATACACTGTAATCTTAAAGTCTTAAAACCTACTATTAAACACACACACACACACACACACACACACACACACACACACACACTGCTGTCATGTATCACATCTCTTTCTCATAATGCTCTAGGACAGAACCTGGCAGTTTTGATGCTAGAGTCTACAGACTCTCCCAGAGTGCACTGCGTGTGGAGACTTTCTGATTTAGGCTGTAGGTTTGGTTGGTAGGGCATTATCTGATCTTTTAAAAAATGTGGTACCAAAGCCTCTTGTGAGCATGAAACCAATGGTACTGAGTCAACTTTTTCATAATTAAAAAAAATTAGAGAAAGAAGAGATGGACACAAAGATAGAAAGGCACCACAGCACCACTCAATTGTCTGTGGAGCTTTTTGTGGTGCTAATCCCAATGCTTCATGCAGGATGGGGGTGCACCTTATTCTTGTTTATTTAAAACATCTGTTTTATTTATTACATATGAGAGAATTTCATATGAGAGAAAGAAGAGAGAAAGACAAAGCAAAGACCACTCCAATTTATGTGAAGCCAGTACTCAATCCAGCAATCTCAGGCCTTGAAGTTCAATGTTCTTCTACCAGTTGAGTTATTTCCTGGGCTGCAATGTATGCACTTTACCTGGTAAGTCTATTTCTCAGGCCTGGAACTTGTCTGTCAGTAAAGGTTTTCAGTAATGCTTAGTAAGAAAAGTCCTAGGTAGTGGTCCAAGCAAACGATGCTGAGATTCAATCATGTGGCATGTCTTTAGCTTTCTAGAGAACACTGTCTCTAAGGAATCTGACATGCCTTCAGAAGTCTATTCTGAACATTCCCTTTCCACCTACTCAGTTTGATAGGAATTCTGTAGGCATCTGTTCCTTGACTAGGTTTTAGCTAGGGACAACAATCAAAAAATGTAAACAGCACTTTAAGATGCACTTGCACCAACAGAAACTGGAACAACTCCAGAAATACTCCAAAGCAGAAAACTACAGAAAGAAGGGCTAACTATTTCTGTGGGAACCTGGAGAAGCCAGGGAATCCAAGTACATTTAGCACATGCTTATAGAATTAAGGAAAGAAGGTGAAAGACTTTGCTAGAGTTAACTGACTTTTTAAAAAAGTCATGTCTGGGTTTCATCTCTCCAGGTGATATATCTATATCTATCTATATACATGTAGATGTAGATAGATATGGATATGGATATAGATATATGGAGAAAGACAGTTGGAAAGAGAAAGGTAAAGAAACCACAACACGGAAACTTCCTTCAATGTGATAGGGGCCAAGCTCATACCTGGGTTGTACATATGGCCAAGCCGCACACTATCCGAGCGAACTATTCTGCAGGCTTGAGCTATGAGACTCTTTTAAACTTTTCATATGTAACCATGGCTTTGATGATGGTGCTAAAATATCACCCTGACATCTTTACTATATTCAGAAGTGAACACACTTGCTTTGGAATCTTCCATACATTTGTGTTCTGTTTCCCAGGATACTCTCTGCCTTGCTGGAGTTTGGGGCCTGCACAACAACTCTACCACTCCCGGTGGCCATTTCCTTTCTCCTCCTAGTAGAGGCAGAGAGAAATAGAAGGGAAGAGAGAGGGAGACAGAGATATCTGCAGCATAACTCCCCTTCTGTGGAGCTTTCTCCCTGCCCCACAGGTGGGGACCAGGAGTTTGAACCTGGCTCAGGCATAACGTGCGCTCTTTACTGGGTGGCTCACTGCCCCCTTCCCTTATTCTCTTTGGAGACAAGCTAGATGCTTATACTCCCGGCTCACTAATGGGAATCTGGAGCTTCAGCTGAACTGTCTGGAATCTGAAGATGTTTCTGGATATAGTCAAGATTGTAAAAGTGAAGGAAAGAAAAAAAGGTAGAGGATTCCTGGAAAATTATGTCTCACTCTCTCAGTCTGAGTAGCTTTACCATAATTTGAATCAATAAAAATGCCTGAATGATTAAACACCAGGAGATAATTAATTCAGTGTCTCACTTTCTTCCCTCTTACTCAGAACTCTCTTAGGTGGTTCATATTAAATATTTGATGTTCTGGGACTTTCAAATTTTGGTTCAATAATGCACTTAGGTCTAAATGATTATATTTTACATGATAAGATTTCCTTTTTATTTTTAAATATTTTCTGTAAGGCTCTTGCTATTGTAAAGCTATCAACTGGGCTGGAAAAATAAATCACTTGGATAGTTTGCCTGCTTTCTCATGTCTAGGTTAGAATCTGGCTCTCGGGCCAGGCAGTAGTGCAGTGGGTTAAGCCAAATAAGTTGAGGATATCACCTCTAAGAATTAAGAGGTCCTGGAGTCACTGGGAGCACGTCTCCACAGTATGAGGCATCTCTCAAGGCATCCTAAGCAGCAGACAGCCACAGTGATGAGCCCAAACACACAAGGCAGGAGGCTAGTGGGACTCTCCAGAAATGCAGGTGAAGTCTTACTTGAGAATCTCTCCAGTCACCCTGAATGAATGATAGCTACATCTGTCTTCTCCTCAGTGTCTATATGACTTGGTAATTATTTTTCTTTTTTGTTTGTCTGTTTCCTTGCTTTTAAAAATTTTTTTTACCCCTGTGAGAGTCACAGGCTTAATTACACTAGAATGAAAGTCTCCAGTGAGCCCCAAATGTCAAGCCTTAGGACTCCATTTATTCAAATATATGCTGCTTATCTGAAATCACGTCTTGTGGAGAAGCTTCCTTTACCAGGATCTACAAGACTCAGGTCCCTGTGGAAGGTGTGGGGTATGACAAAGGTTGAGCAATGAGCATGGATGACAGTGCTTTATACTCCTAGTTAGAAGCAATGGCTGCAAGTTCAAATGGGGCTGGGTGTGCTGACTTTTCCGATGACCAATCTTTCAAGCAGCCAAGGTCCCATGGGGCACCTTTCAAAAATCTCTTGTGAACCCTTAGGTATTCCTATCATGAAAATTCACTTTTGGTGGTTTTTTTTTTTTTTTATTATTAAAGCAAAATTTTCTAAAGTTGGAGGGAGCTAGACACAAAGAGATCATTTTGTAATTTATCCCCAGTACTTTCCAATCTTCAAACAACTGGAGAGAAATAATGTCTAGGTATCTATTGGTGCACCTCTACTCTTTGGGGGAATCTCATATATTCCTGCAGAAGATGGATTTCCAGATTAACATTTTCTTTTAGACTCTTAAAACTATGATATTCCGGGGGCCGGGTGGTAGTGTGACGGGTTAAGCACACTTGGCACAAAGCGCAAGGACAGGTGGGTATAAGGGTCCCAGTTCAAGCCCCCGGCTCCCCACCTGCAGGAGGGTTGCTTCACAAGAGGTGAAGCAGGTATGCAGATGTCTATCTGACTTCCTCGATTTCTCTCTGTCCTATCCAACAACAATGACAGCAATAACAACAATGATAAACAAGGGCAACACAAGGGGAAAAAAATAGCCTCCAGGAGCAGTGTATTCATAGTGTAAGCACTGAGCCCCAGCAATAACCCTCGAGGAAATAAATAAAATAAATTTCTTAAAAAAAAAAAAGGTATTCCAAAGTCACTGAAAATTGCTAATAAACACTTGGGCCAGAAAGCAATGGTGGGTGTGGGCCAAAGAGCTACTGAGAACTCTTTTCCATAGCTCTTTGGGATTCAGGTACCCTGATACTTTTATCTGTAACCTGAATATATATAGGGCTTCTTTAAAGGGAGTGATTGGAAGTGGAAGGGAGAGGATAAGAAGAGTGACCATCAGAATATGACTGGAAATTGGTAATCTCACCCATTATGACATCTTTTACTATACTACCTTTGGTGTTTTTTCAGAGAACAGTAAAAATTTGCTCTCAAGTTAATGAAACACAATAGACCAACAGCTTTTAAGCCATCTGCATTTCTTCTATTCAACAGATAAGGTGCATCATTTTCATATTTTAAGGCATACACTGTGCATATAGCAGTGAAAAAATATGCTTCTGTGCCTTCCCTAGGCACTTAGTTAAATGGATGAGATTGGCTCACCAGAAAATTAACACGATAATGGTGATAATTACTGGAGGAAAAGCAAAGGCTCCTAGGCAAATACAATAAGGCAACCTAGTTGAGATGTGATGTGATGGAGACAGGAGTCTGGTATAGGAGAGGAGGTGAAAACATTGTGCCTTGGGCCTCAAAAAGTAGAAAACAATTGGGAAAGTATCAAGTTGAGTTAGGGGTAGTACATGCAGGGATCCATAGCATGACATAGAGTTAAATTCTATCTGAAATTCTGAGGGGTGACACTGAGTAAGAATGATATGATTCAGCATATGCAGTGTAAAGGCCTTGTGTGTGGATTGAAATGGAGATGGACAGGAAGAACAGAGATTGACATGAGTTGGAGGTGCTAGCAGTTCTCCAGGAGAATGGAGTGGTGCTTCAGGCCCTCTCACATAAAACAAGTATATATATGTGATTAAAAAAAATTAAAACAGGGGGCAAGGTGGTAACATACCGGGTGGGTTAAGTGCACACAGTGTGAAGCACAAGGACCTGCCCAAGGAGCCTAGTTCGAGCCCCCTGCTCCCCTCCCCCCCCAGGGGGGGGGTCGCTTCACACAAGCAGTGAAACAGGTCTGCAGGTGTCTATCTTTCTCTCCTCCTCTCAGTCTTCCCCTCCTCTCTCGATTTCTCTCTGTCCTATCCAACAACAACAATGACAGCAGCAACAACAATAACAAAAATAACAGCAATAAAAACAATGGAAAAAGATGGCCTCCAGGAGCAGTGGATTCATAGTGCAGGTACTAAGCCCCAGTGATAACCCTGGATGCAAAAATAAATAAAATAAAAATAAAACATCTAGGTCTAAGTGGGACAAAGGAAAATCAAGGATGATTCAACTTAAACTTGAGAACTGCTCACATGTAAAATTGGATTGAGAGGGGTAAGGTGTGAAAGGAACAGCTGTATCTATAACTACATTCCAAATGTCCCTCCCTTTTTCCTTTTCTCTCTCTGGTTCCTGATGGAGTTAGAGTTCAGAGCCCTCTGTTCATCTTGCCTCTATCGTTTCTCCCATACTAAGAATATGGATCAATTTTTTTTGCCTCCAGGGTTATTGTTGGGGCTCAGAGCCTGCACCATAAATCCACTGCTCCTGGAGGCTATTTTTCCCCTTTTGTTGCCTTTATTTTTTTTTTATCGTTGTTGTGGTTATTATTGTTGTTGTTATTGATGTCATTGTTGTTGGATAGGACAGAGAGAAATGGAGAGAGGAGGGGAAGACAGAGAGGGGGAGAGAAAGATAGACACCTGCAGACCTGCTTCACCGCCTGTGAAGCGACTCCCCTGAAGGTGGGGAGCTGGGGCTTGAACCCAGATCCCTATGCTAGTCACTGCACTTCATGCTATGTGCGCTTAACCCACTGTACTACCCCCCGACCTCCTGATCAAAATTCTTTTTGGGGTGTAGAAAGTGGGAGCTCTGTCTTCTTTAATTGCTTCTCCACTGGACATGGGCATTGGCAGATTTATACATAATCCCAGCTTGTTAGGAGATAAAGTTTGTAAGATATATTGAACATAAAAGGGATTGACTGAATGCAAGAATTACTATTACTAACAGCATATGAAGTTAGGGGAAAGCCTGAATTTTGACAATGAGATTCATAAACTCTGTTGCCTGGGCAAAAGCACACAAGCTTAATGTTCTCCTTTCCTGTTTCACAGGGTATACAAAGACAGTAATTATGACTGTAATATCTTTTACTCAGACTGGTAACTACAGACCCTATTGATAGGTTAGGATGAAAGGTTTTCACTACAGATACTCTGTGAAAAACAGTGTAATGAAGAGGATGGTGAGTCTGGGAAAAATGTCCTTTTTAGAGTCAGGCCCAAGTTCCTTCACTGAAAAATGAAAATGAAAGTTTCCCGAGATACATAAGTGTTGACAAGAGAGTTCTATCCCAAATAATGTCCCTAGTGAAATACTAGGTCTAAATGAGAAATTTCAATGACAGAAAGAGGAAACAAACTCTCAAGTAACTCTTCACAAAAAACAGATAATGAGTAGTGTCCTTAATATGCAGCCTCTGCTTATCAATTAACTTCAAAACTAAGAACAACTTCAGCAGAATAAGGAATGAAGGTTGTAAGCAGACAAAAAAAGAATAAAAAAAATGGCTAGTGTTCTTAGGAACAAACTATTCAACTGCACTGGGAAATTTTTAAGTAAATTAAAACATAAATGTTATTTCACCTAACAAATCAAAAAGCTCAAAACTGATAATATTCAATGTTGATAAGCTTTGGAGAGATGAATACACTTAAAACATTGCTGGTAGAAATATAAAATACTGGGAGTCGGGCTGTAGCACAGCGGGTTAAGCGCAGGTGGCGCAAAGCACAAGGACCGGCATAAGGATCCCGGTTCGAGCCCTGGCTCCCCACCTGCAGGGGAGTCGCTTCACAGGCGGTGAAGCAGGTCTGCAGGTGTCTATCTTTCTCTCCTCCTCTCTGTCTTCCCCTCCTCTCTCCATTTCTCTCTGTCCTATCCAACAACAACAACAACAACAATAATAACAACAACAAAAAAACAGCAAGGGCAACAAAAGGGAATAAATAAAATAAATATTAAAAAAAAAAGAAATATAAAATACTACCAGCTGGGGCCCTAATCGGGGAGTCCTGAGTCTCCCAAACAGACATGATGGGTCTAGACCTCAAATAAATCCCTCTCTCCATTGTTTCCAGTCATCTCTATCAGGAACAACAAAATAGACCCCTTTGTGGGCCCCCATAGGACCTTGCCCTCAATCTGGATCAACAATGGTAGAGAATGTTCCATCCTCTGAAGGGAGGATGGACAATATACTCTATGCTACACCTGAGGAAGATGGGTCGATTCTGGGTCAGCATGGAATGTTCCTACTCATGACCACAGAATGTGAGCTTAGATCTAGAGGGGTGTAGAGTTCACACAGGCTCCTAAGCTAATTATGGGCCCCAGATCACATCAAATTGATGGGGTTTACAGTAATATTTATACCCTTTTCCCATATTAGGGAGCTACTCTCTTCCCTGATCCAGCTTTCTGGTCCTTTTCCCAGCCATGACATCATCTCCCCAGACAATAATTAGGATCCACCTACATATCAGTTTTCAGGCTCAGGCAAACAAACAAACAAACAACAACAAAACCCCCAAACACTAGTATAGCTACAGGCCCTTTGAAATATAACTAAAATATGCCTACTAGCGATCTACAAAATGGAGGACCCCCCAATGCCTCACCTGCACTATCCCAGCCTTAGGTCCATAATTGTCCAACAGTTTGTTTGGCTTTGTATGTTAACTCTCTTTTCAGCCACCAGGTTCTAGGTACTAGCATGATGTGACCAGACTTCCCTGGACAGACAACCCCACCAATGTTCCTTGGAGCTCCGCTTCCCCAGAGCCCTTCCCCACCAGGGAAAGAGAGAGACAGGATGGGAGTATGGATCGACCTATCAATGCCGATGTTCAGTGGGGAAACAATTACAGTAGCCAGATCTTCAACCTTCTGCATCCCACAATGATCTTGGGTCCGTCCATACACCCAGAGGGTTAAAGAGTAGGAAAGCTATCAGGGTAGGGGTTGGTATACGGAGGTCTGGTGGTGGGAATTGTGTGTACCCCTCTTATCCTATGGTTTTGTCAATGTTTCCGTTTTATAAATAAAAAATACAAATAAATAAAGAAATATAAAATACTATCGCATTTCTAGAGGACATTTGGATATATGTGCCAAGTATTTTTAATGACTTATTTATTTTACAGGAGAGATAAGGTGGTTTTCTTACCTCATATACATTTTAGAAATAGCTTATTAAGGTCTCCCCCCAGTCCAAGATTCCTTTTTTTAAAATTTTGAATAGAAACAGATTTATGGTGCATTTGATGTGACATCTTTTAGGTATTAAGACTTCTTAGATAAGGACATGATCTAGGCTTCATTTGCATAGTTTTTTTTTTAAATCTACAAGCTTTTGTCTACATCTGTATCTAATTGGGCAATATATTTATTCATACTTACTTTTTATAGAAATTTTATTATTTTATTGCTGTTATAGAAAGGATCTTAAAATTTAACTTTCTATTAAACTGAACCCAACTGAGCTTTATTTATTATTATTATTTTATTATTATTATTTACCAGAGCAACCTACCTCTGGCTTCTGGTGGGACTGGGCTTTGATTATGAATCTCTGGTGCCTCAGGCATGAAGGCCTTTCTGAATAGCCACTACAGTATGTAATCAGTCTCCTAACTGAATTTTCTGTGCTAACGTTGAATCTAGCAATTTAGAGAACTTTACAATGAACTTCCTTCCTGATGGCCCACTTTCCCATTTCTAAGGGAATGGGTGGAAACTCTTGGGTATGAAAGTTGCCAGGCATTGTACAGAATGTGTAGGTTAAGCTGGAGACAGGACATTTACCTCATTCCCTCCTGGATAAAGAGATGAAGACCTTCCCTTAAAGTGCTACCCCTCCTCTACCCCCCAAGATGAGCCCTGGTCTCTATGAGGCCAGCTGCTAAGGCCATCATAATATAGTCCTCCTTTTTTTTTTTTTTTTTTTGCCTCCAGGGTTATCACTGGGGCTAGGTGCTGGCACTATGAATCCACTGCTTCTGGAGGCCATTTTCCCCATTTTTGTTGCCCTTGTTGTTGTTGTTATTGCTATTGCCATTGCTGCTGTCGGATAGGGCAGAGAAATTGAGAGAGAGGAGGGGAAGACTGAGAGGGGGAGAGAAAAACAGACACCTGCAGACCTGCTTCACTGCCCATGAAGTGACCCCCTGCAGGTGGGGAGCTGGGGCTCGAACTGGGTTCCTTGTGCTTTGCACCATGCATGCTCAACCTGCTGCACTACTGCCTGGGCCCCAGCCTATGTTTTTAATCTATCTGCCACCTCTTCTCTGAATACCCCATTGATAACTGCCAACTTTCACCTATATCTGCTCTCATTTCAAGTTAAAAAATTCCATCATGTTAGGTAATGATCCCAGTTTATTATTTTTATTTTTAATAGATTTTTTAAATTAAAAAATATTTATTTATTTATTCCCTTTTGTTGCCCTTGTTTTTTTTTATTGTTGTAGTTATTAGTGTTGTTATTGATGTCATAGTTGTTGGATAGGACAGAGAGAAATAGAGAGAGGAGGGTAAGACAGAGAGAGGGAGAGAAAGATAAGACACCTGCAGACCTGCTTCACTGCTTGTGAAACGATTCCCCTGCAGGTGGGGAGCCAGGGGCTCGAACTGAGATCCTTAATATGGTCCTTGTGCTTTGTACCATGTACACTTAACCCATTGCACTACTGCTCAGCTCCCCTATGATCCCAGTTTATATGTGCTTTTATGTTTGACTGTGGTCCTGTTTGCTAAGTTGTAAGCATCATAATAATAAATATGGTAGCAAATGGAAGAAATAGTAGAAAAACCGTATCTTTTTTTTTCTTTGCTTCTGTATTCCTGGTATCTGCTACTTTGCTCAATAAGTATTTGTAGACCGAATAACATATTGAACATTTGCTTCAATTTTAGTGGTAATAATGCCTTGTGCCATCTTCTAAAATAATGTGTGACTGCCATTTAAAATAGACACTGCTAATGTAGGAAAGTGGCTTATACTGGAGTGGATGCCTTGCAAGCATCAAGTCCTGACTTTGAAATCTTTCTTTCTTTCTTTCTTTCTTTCTTTCTTTCTTTCTTTCTTTCTTTCTTTCTTTCTTTTTCTTTCTTCCTTTCATTTCTTTCTTTCTTTCTTTCTTTCTTCCTTCCTTTCATTTTCTTTCTTTCTTTCTTTCTTTTCTTTTTCTTTCTTTCATTCTTTCTTTCTCTCTCTTTCTTCCTGTCTTCTTTTCTCTTTAAAAATATTTATTTACTTTGTATAGAGACATAAATTGAGGGGGAACACGTAGATAAAAAGAGACAGAGAGACACTTGCAGCACTGTTTCATCACTTGTGAGTCCCTCCTCACAGGTGGAGGTTTGAACCTGAATCTTTGCACATTATAATGAGATGTGCAACCACCCGCCCCTTCCTCTTTCTCCCTTCCTTCCTTTTCTTTTGTTCCTAGAACATTGCTCAGATCTGGTTTATGGTGGTGCAGGGGATTAAATGTGAACTTCTGGTGCCTCAGGCATGAAATTCTTTTGCATAACCATTATTTTGTCTCCCCTAACCTCTCTCTTTCTTTCTCTCTGTGCCTTTCAAAATAAAATAATAGCCACTGCTAGTACTTATATGGTAAATGATGTAACAGAAAGGGAAATAAATATATGGCCCAAATTAATAGCAAAAAAAAAATCAATCAACAGAAGTAAAAATAAAACTCAAAACAGTCTAACTCACTAGCTAATTCAAAAGTCACAACGATGGAGAAAGAGAAAGAAGAGGAGAGAAGGGGGTCGGGTGGTGGCGCAGTGGGTTAAGCGCATGTGGCGCAAAGCGCAGGGACCGGTGTAAGAATCCCGGTTCGAGCCCCCGGCTCCCCACCTGCAGGGGAGTCGCTTCACAGGCGGTGAAGCAGGTCTGCAGGTGTCTATCTTTCTCTCTCCTTCTCTGTCTTCCCCTCCTCTCTCCATTTCTCTCTGTCCTATCCAACAACGAATTGCGTCAACAAGGGCAATAATAATAGCCACAACGAAGCTACAACAAGGGCAACAAAAGGGGGGGAAAAATGGCCTCCAGGAGCGGTGGATTCATGGTGCAGGCACCGAGCCCAGCAATAACCCTGGAGGAGGAAAAAAAAAAAAAAGAAGAGGAGAGAAGACATGAAAAAGGAAAAATGGAGTAAAGTTCATTCATTCCCAAATGTCCCATGTCAAGGGCACAGTAAACCATTTTTCCTGATAAGAAATCTTTTAAGCCTCTTTACACCTTTTAGGATACTCAGACTTCTCTAAAATAGTTCAGGCCAGTGTAAGGATTAAGAATACTTTCAAACAACACTGTTCTTCCATGAATTGTACAGAGTGGGAAACAGATGACTGCACAGTGAACAGAGTCTTTCTGCTACTTCTGCTACATTTCAGAAGCATGAAACTTAATAATAAAGTCAGGTCATATGATCAGGTCTGATAATTGTAAACGGTACTTACAACATGATTTAAGTCCCAATTTCTGGTTCCAATTCATTCTCCAGTAAGTTTCTTGTCTTAGTCAACAAACCTTCAGTTCTTAACATTTATAAGCTCGAGTTTACTATAGCTTTATTCTATTTGTGAGCGTAGCGAAAGAGTTGCATTCTACTGGAATCCTCACAGAAAGCATACTGCCCTTAACTTCACATTTTAGTCAGTGACACTGTGTTCCCCATGGTTCTTGTTCTGCTCCCTACATAGGACAGTGAATTGTAATTTCCAAGATATCGAACTAGTTGGTTTCATATTGTGAAGTTACAGGAAGAAAGGAATTCCCTAGTATTTCTAGTATTCTGGTAGTGGAAAAAAAAAAAAGAACTAGCCCCTAAATTAAAAATACAATTTTTTTGTGATTTTCTAGGAGGAAATGCTTTCCTGGAAAGAATAATCCACACATATGAGCTGACTGCAAGGTGACACATTCTAACAGAAAGACTTCTTATTGTAGGACCTATAGACATAAGAACTCTGAATAGCTGAAAAGTACCACTTACCTTTCCCTGAACCCAAACAGAATCATGACATAGTATTGATGAAATTCTGTCTGCTTCAGAAGAATATTACAGTTCATTCTCAAGCCTAAGTGGCTTATCAAGGATGGACATGAGGCATCCCAAAGCTTAAAGATGACAACCTCAGACTCTGACATACCCATTACTGAGACATCATATTCTATCAGCAGTGTTGCTTCTTGTCCACACTGTTTAAGAATACTCATGGCTTCAGCATGCGTGGTCCCAAGAAGTCGAATTCCATCCACACTGAGCAACCTATCGCCAGCTTTGATGGTCCCCTCTCTGCAGAGAGAATAAAGAGGCAGTCTTTATTAATTTAACATAGTGGGGATGAACATTAATAGTCATTTAGCCAAAGTGGTTCTTTTGTACATGTTCTGCCATCCGTCTCAGTGGCATTTCCTTTTAGGCATCAAGTGGGATAGCAAGAGAGTAAAAGAGGTAACCCTGAACAGAAAATTGCTTCAATACAAAAATCAGTAATAAGAAAATAGCCACACATTATCAAATAACCAGGCTACCCACAGTTAACTCTTAAGGTGAAAAAGCAACGAAGGTCTACTTTCCCTTTTCTAGGTTTTTGCCTAAATGTCTAAAATTGATTTTTTTTAAAGCCCAGGAAATAGCATTTACTTATTTTCCCAAAGCCAGGTGAGCAGCAAAACCTGCTGATCCCATTCAATTTATTCCAAGCAGGATAGGAAGCACTGGTGAAAAATTTCCCTAGTCTGTAAATTTCTGCTGATTTATAAGGTTCTCTGGTGATCATTAAGTTGATTCAGTTTCACATTCCCTAGAAGAGGCTAGCAAATACTATTCTCTCTGCTGTGACCATATACATTGAAGGCACTGAAAGAGCATATCAATATCTCAGGACATTGGCAACAGCGGTGAGGAATAGCCAGAGGTTTTAAGATTATAACCCTCCTGCCTCACAGAGCATCATGGAGATGAAAGATAATCAAAGGAGGGGAATTTTGGAAATTTTGGAAATTGCAAATTTAGGATTTGGAAATAATCAAACATTTATCACTTAAGTATTTCAGCTCTTCAGTTCTTATTTTTTAATTTTTGTATTTCCTTTAGCCTTATATTAATTTGGTAAAAATGTTGCTCACAAAATCAGTAATCCAGTTCTAGTAGTTCTGTTAACTCCAGCTGTAAATGTGAATAAGTGAAAATATTTTCATTTGCTTTAGATAGAGCAACTCATAAAAAAAAAAGTCCCCAAAGGGAAAAAGGCAATTTTTTTTTCCTGGAAATTTTGTTGCACTATCCTCTCAAAAGGCAAATATATATTAATGTATCTAAGAAGCCAGTGACTTTACATTCTCTAATTTATATGACTTTGTGTGTGTGTGTGTGTGTGTGTGTGTGTGTGTGTCTGTGTGTGTGAGAGTTTAGAGTATGAGCTTAGAAAGGAAAAAATTTTATCCCAGTTCTTTCAAAAACTAGTTGGCAAGTCATCTAAACAAATTAGAAATGAACCTGTCATCTGTAAATGTGCATTAAAAAAAAAAACCAAAGGGGTCAGGCAGTGGCACACCTGGTTAAGTACACACACTGCAGTGCACAAGGACCTAGGTTTGAGCCTTTGGTCCCCACCTACAGAGGAAAAGCTTCATGAGTGGAGAAGCAGGGTTGCAGGTGTCCCTCTGTCTCCCTTTCTATCTCCTCTCTTCTCTCCATTCCTCTCTGTCTCTATCCAATAATAAATAAATAAAAATATTTAAAAAAATAAACCAAAATCCTCATCTACTTGGGTGGATCTGAGGATAAAATATGCTGTCAATCACTTAGCTTCATTTCTAGACACGTAGTTGACACTCATTAAATTGTATTTATTGATATTATCATTAGTTTAATTTCTTTCTTTCTTCTCCATTTTTTTTTTTTGACACTTGCAGACCTGCTTCACTGGCTGTGAAGCGACTTCCCTGCAGGTGGGGAGCCAGGGGCTTGAACCAGGATCCTTATGCCAGTCCTTGCGCTTTGCACCACATGTGCTTAACCCGCTGCGCTACCACCCAACTAACTCCCCCTTTTTTTTTTTTGCCTCTAGGCTTATCATTGGGGCTTGGTACTGCACTATGAATCCACTGCTCCCAAAGGCCTTTTTTCTCTTTTTTTCTTTCCTATTTTATTCAATAGGGAAGAGAGAAGGGAGGGGGAGTTAGGGAGAAAGAAAGACACTTGAAGAACTGCTTCACCACTTGTGAAGCTTCCCTGCTGCAGGTGGGGGCCAGGGGGAGGGGGAAGGGAGCTCAAACCAGGGTCCCTGCACCTGTCCTTGTGCAAAATACAGGGTGTGCCACCACTCATCCCCATTAATTCAGTTTCTTAAGAAATATTGTAAATGTTATTCAGAGTCAGGGTAATTTGTGTGTTTTTCTCTTAACCATCAATAACATTTAGTGTTTCTGTAATACTATGAAGTTGTCTTTTGCTCTGGAAAATTAATGCACAGGTAAGTATCTGTTGAGACATCTAAATTATGAGTTGACTTGGGACCTCCCTAAAGTTTATAATATAAGGGCTGAAGGAGTTGCCCTTCAGATATTCAAATTAACATGAAAGAGGAAGCTCCAGAGATTGACAACCTTCCTTTTTACTAGAAGTCACTTTCACTCTGATGTACTTAATTATCATCAAAATATCAGAACATTGTTAATAATGTTAGGTTGTCAGAAAAGTCACGATATACTTTTCCATAGAAAAATGCATCATGGGGCCTGGGCAGTGGTGCACTGATTTTTTTTTTTTTTCTTTTTTTTTTCTCCAGGGTTATTGCTGAGGCTCGGTGCCTGCACTATGAATCCGCTGCTCCTGGAGGCCTTTTTTATTATTATTATTATTGGATAGGACAAGAGAAATTGAAAGGAGAGAAAGACAGGCACCTGCAGACCTGCTTCACCACTTGTGAAGCAACCCTCTCTGCAGGTGGGGAGTCTCCAACGAGGATCCTTGCACTTGGTACTATGTGCACTTAACCTTGTGTGCTATAGCCTGGGCCCCTGGCAGTGGTGCACTGGTTTAAGCACACATAGTAAGAAGCTCAAGGACCTGCACAAGAATCGAGGTTGGAGCCCCCTGTTATCCACGTGTGTGTGGGGGAGCATGGTCACTTCACAAATGGTGAAGCAGGTCTGCAGGTGTCTTTGCTTCTCTCTCCCTCACTTTTTTTTTTTTTTTTTGCCTCCAGAGTTATTGCTGGGGCTCAGTGCCTGCACCATGAATCCACTGCTCCTGGAGGCCATTTCCCCCCCTTTTGTTGCCCTTAATGTAGCCTTGTTCTGGTTATTATTGTTATTGTTGATGTCATTCATTGTTGGATGTGACAGAGAGAAATGGAGAGAGGAGGGGAAGACAGAGACAGGGAGAGAAAGACAGACATCTGTAGACCTGCTTCACCGCCTGTGAAGTGACTCCCCTGCAGGTGGGGAGCCGGGGGCTCGAACCGGGATCCTTAATCCGGTCCTTGCGCTTTGTGCCATGTGCGCTAATGCTGCCTGCCCCTCCCCCCTGTCCTCTCTTATCTACCTCTCCTCTCTCAACTTCTCTCTGTCCTATCCAATAAAAATGGTCACCAGGCGCAGTGGATTCATAGTGCTGGCATTGAACCCCAGCAATAACCCTGGGGGCAAAAATATAAATATATCATGACTTTTTCCAACAGCCCAATACTATGATTCAGACCGCCACCACCAGGCACTCTTTGCAGGCTAGAGGTCAGCATGTGGAGAGGATGCACTAAAATCACCTGTCTGAAGATAGTTCCTTCCTAGCCTTTATTCAGTGCTATTGGTACAGCAGTGCCTCCTGCAAGGTACCATATATCTCCATTCTGCTAAAACTGAAACTTCTGATAGGTAGATATTAGTCTCTGCATTGTACGGTGGAGGAAACTGAGCTCCAAACTGTTAAGTCACTTAGGGTAGCCAGGGCAGATAGCTAAGACTTAGGCACTTACTGGAGTCAAATTATGCTTTTGCTCAGTTAGCTTCAATTCTTTCAGTATTTACACTACATATGTTTACTTCCTATCCATCTACTACTAAAAGCTCCAGTCCTGATTTAATAAAGCCCCCAGCTTTACTTCATTTGTTTGGACAGTGACACAGAAAGATGGAGTTTACCTGTCAGCAGGCCCTCCGGGACGAACACATGTTATCACAACAGGTCGGGATTTATTTCGGTCATCATGTGCTCCCCCTGGCAAAGAAAAGGAATACAACTTGAAAAAACTTTTATTATTGCCATTAGAAGAGTTCACTTACAACACGCCAGGTGAGGAACTGAAGTGCCTTTTACTATTGTGTGGAGGAAAACTTACGTCAAACTTTCCCTCCAGCATAACCTTCAAAAGCTTATTCACATTATATAGACTAGGCTTCTGAATTCACCATTTTTCATTTCTCAGTCAATATATAAGAGGGGTCACATGATGTAAAGTGTTTATATTAACTAGTGTAACAATAGTGTCTCCTAGTCATTAGTAGCCAAGTTAGAACAGCTGTCGGTTATTTTAAACAGAGCACAAGCGAATATAGCTGCTGCTAGTCAATCCTGGTTATAGTAGGTTTACAACCTATAATATTAGAAGCAGAAAGTTCAATTAAAGCAAGGTAGGTAGAGAAATAAAAAAGAAAAAAATTAAATATTCAAGTGGCTGAATATCCTCCCTTAAAATTGGGCTGCTTGATGATATTATAGTTATACTTAGAAAAACACAAAGAATCCATCAGGAAGCTCCTGGAAATTACCAGGCACTATAGAAAGGTGTCAGGCTACAAAATTAACACACACACAAAGTCAGTTGTATTCCTTTATGCAAACACTAAGTCAGAAGAAGAAGAAATCCAGAAACCAGTCCCTTTTACCATAGTAACTAAAACCCAATAACATATCTAGGAATAACCCTAACAAAAGAATTGAAAGACTTGTATACTGAAAATTAAGAGTCATTATTCAAGGAAGTAGAAAAAGACACAAAGAAGTAGAAAGATATTCCATGTTGGACTGGAAGAATTAACATCATCAAAATGAATTTTCTATCCAGAGCCATATGCAAATTTAATGCAGTCACCATCAAGGACCCACCCAATTTTTTTTTTTAAGAGAATAGTTGAAAAACTACAAATGTTTATATGAGAAAATACCTAGGACTGCCAAACAAATTTGAGAAAAAAGAACAGAACTGGAGGCATCACACTCCCAGATCTCAAATTATATTATAGGGCCACTGTTAAAAAAAAAAACAAAACTGCCTGGTATAGGAACATAATTACACACAGTGACCAGTGGAGTCGAATTGAGAGCCCAGAAATTAGTCCCCATACCTATGGATACCTAATCTTTGACAAAGGTGCCAGACTATTAAATGGAGAATGAAGTCTCTTTAACAAATGGTGTTGGAAAAATTGGGTTGAAACATGCATACGAAACCGAACCACTACATTTCACCAGACACAAAAGTAAATTCAAAATGGATCAAGGAATGGAATCAATGGAATCAAAATGGATCAGTGGAATTTTACCAAAGTAAAAGACTCTGGAGTGGGGGTGGGTGTGTGTGGAGAATACAGGTCCAAGAAGGATGACAGAGGACCTAGTGGGGGTTGTATTGTTATATGGGAAACTGGGGAATGTTATGCATGTACAAACTATTGTATTTACTGTTGAATGTAAAACATTAATTCCCCAATAAAGAAATAAAAAATAGGTTTTTTTTAAAAGAAAAATGGATCAAGGACTTAAATGTTAGACCAGAAACTATCAAATACTTAGAGGAAAATACTGGCAGAACTCTTTTGCTATCTAAATTTTAAAAGCATCTTTCAGTGATACAAATCCAATTGCAAGGAAGACTAAAACAAAAATAAATCAATGGGACTACATCAAATTTAAACGCTTCTGCACAGAAAAATAAACCATCCTTGAAGAGACACCTTACAGAATGGAAGAATATCTTTATATAACATATATCAGACAAAAGGATATATATATATAACCAAACTCAGAAAAAAAAACATCCAAAAGTGGGGAGAGGATATGAACAGAACAGTCACCACAGAAGAGATTCAAAAGGCCAACAAACAAATGAAAAAATGCTCCAAGTCTTTGATTGTCAGAGAAATGCAAAGACTATGAGATACCACTTCACTCCTGTGAGAATGCCATACATCAAAAACAAGAGCAAGGACCTGTGGAAGGATCTTGGTTTGAGCCCGCAGCTCCCCACCTGCAGGGGAGTCACTTCACAAGTGGTGAAGTGAAGTAGGTCTGCAGGTGTCTATCTTTCTCTCCCTCTCTCTTCCCCTCCTCTCTCTGTTTCTCTCTGTCTTATCCAACAACAATGACAATAACAACTACAACAATAAAACAACAAGGGCAACAAAAGGGAATACATAAATAAATAAAATTTTAAAAAAGAGCAACAACAAATGCTGGAAAGGCTGTGGGGGCAAAGAAAACCTATTGCACTGCTGGTGGGAATGTAAATTGGTCCAACTCCTGTGGAAAACAGTCTGGAGAACTCTCAGAAGGCTAGAAATGGACCTACCCTATGACCCTGCAATTCCTCTCCTGGGCAAATATCCTAAGGAGCTAGACACACCCATCTAAAAAGATCTGTGTATACCTATGTTCATAGCAGCACAATTTGTAACAGCCAAAACCTGGAAGCAGCCCAGGTGTCCAACAACAGATGAGTGGCTAAGAAAGTTGTGGTACATATACACAATGGAATACTACTCAACTAAAAAACGATGAATTTTTCCTCACCTCATCTTGGATGAAGCTGGAAGGAAGTATGTTAAGTGAGATGAGCCAAAAAGAGAAGGATAAATATGGGATGATCTCATTCGTAGACAGAAGTTAAAAAATAAGATCAAAATGGGGAAAAAACAAAGCAAAACTTGGACTAGGTTTGGTGTATTGCATCAAAGTAAAGGACTCTGGGGTGAGAGGGAAGTCGTGTTTCAGTCCTGGTGCATGATGGTGGAGGAGGCTCTAGGTGGAGGGTGTGTTTTGCAGAAAACTGAGAAATATCACACATGTACCAACTACTGTATTTTATTGTCAATTGTAAACCATTAATCCCCCTCAATAAAGAAAAAAGGGAGGGGGGCTGGGTGGTGGCATATCCAGTTAAGTATACATGAGACAAAGCGTGGGGACCTGAGCAAGAATCCCGGTTTGAGCCCCCAGCTCCCCACCTGCATTGGGGACACCTCACAAGTGGCAAAGCTGGTCTGCAGGTCTTTATCTTTCTTTCTCTCTCTCTATCTGCCCCTCCTCTCTCAATTCCTCCCCGTCCTATCCAATAAAATGGAAAAAGTGGCCTCCAGGAGTAGCGGATTTGTAGTGCTGACACCAAGCCCCAGCAATGACCCTGAAAACAGAAAGCAAAGAGGGAGAGAGAGAGATGAAAGACAACTACTTGATAGTTTCACTCATATGTGGTGGAACCTAGAGAACTGGAATATATGGTCCTGAAGAAAAAAAAAAGAAAGAAAAAGAAATACTATCTCTAAAAAAATGGGCTGCTTGTAATATTTTGAGCAAATCTGCAGGCATGTCATACCAAGGGCAATGCTGACATGGGGATTTAAATTTAATCCCTTCTCAGTAACTCTTCTTTTTTTCCTCTCTCTTAATTAGATAAGACAGACAAAAATGAAAAGGGGAGTGGATGGGGAGATAGGGAGAAAGAGAGATACCTGTAGCACTACTTCAATGCTAGTGAAATATCACCCCCTCTGGGGGAGGAGCAGGGGTTTGAACCCACTTCCCTGCATATCGTTACATGTGCACTCAACCAGGTGTGTCACTGCCTGGTTCCTCCTCCTCAATAATTTTCAGAAGCATAAAAGTTTAAAGATAATTTTATAAGTTTCTTTTGTAAAATCCAAGTCCCCGTTGTATAAATGTCTTCATTTGTGCTTCCTTAATTTCCACTTGTACTGTCTCAGTGCTGGCCTGCTGATTACGTTCAGTCCTTGCACATTTGGCAGCATAGGGGCGCTAGAAAGTTCTTAATAGTCACTGACATTGACTTTACTTAAACTTTCATCCACTTGTTCTATTATCTAGAGCAGTGAAGCAAGAATGTACTCTCTTCTTTAAGAAAAATTTTTCTGAGAGAAAGAAAGAAAGGGGGAGGGAGAGAGGGAGAGAGAGATGGGTGAGGGAAGTGGAGAGGAAAATACTCCAAATGTCCAACAGGAGAAAACTAATGAAATAATATAGCATTTAGTCTTAAAGTAAAATGTTCAGAGAGAGGGAGAGGGGGGAGAGAGAGGGAGGGGGAGAGATATGGGTGGGGGAGGCAGAGAGGAAAATATTCCAAATGTCCAACAGGAGAAAAATAATGAAATAATATAGCATTTAGTCTTAAAGCAAAATGTTCAGAGAGGGAGGGAGGGAGGGAGAGATAGAGAGATAGATATGGATGGGTGGGGGAGGTGGAAAGGAAAATATTCTAAATGTCCAACAGGAGAAAACTAATGAAATAATATAGCATTTAGTCTTAAAGCAAAATGTTCAGAGAGGGAGAGAGGGAGAGAGAGGGGGAGAGAGAGAGAGAGAGAGAGGGAGAGAGAGAGGGGAGAGGGGAGAGGGGAGAAGGGGAGGGGGGGAGAGAGGGGGGGAGAGAGATATATATTGAGAGAGAGAGAGATGGGTGGGGGAGGTGGAAAGGAAAATATTCTAAATGTCCAACAGGAGAAAACTAGTGAAATAATATTCCATTTAGTCTTAAAGCAAAATTTTCAGGGAGAGAGAGGAAGAGAGAGGGCGGAGAGAGGGAGAGAGAGGGAGAGAGAGGGAGAAAGAGGGGGAGAGAGAGGGAGAGAGAGAGAGAGGGGAGAGAGAGAGAGAGACAGACAGACAGACTCTGGAACCACTGCTTCCCCTTTGTAAAGCTTCCCCCTGGCAGGTAGGGACCAGGGGCTTGAAGCTGGATTCCATTCTATCATGTACACTCAACCAGGTATGCCACCACCCAACCCCTGAAAACAAGAAAAAAATTTTTTTCTGAAAGAACAATGACTACCCACCTATTAAGTCTTGCCTTTTAAAAAATATACATATATTATTAATTTGATATGACAGAGGGAAACTGAGAGGGAAGGTGAGATGGGCAAGAGAGCCAGAGAGACCTGCAGCACTGGCTCGCTGCTCATGAAGCTTCCCTCCTGCAGGTGAGGACTAGGAGTTTGAACCCAGGTCCTTGTACATTGTAACATGTGCACTCAATCAGGTGCACCACTGCCTGGCTCCTTTTTTAAAAAAAATTTATTTTAGAGCGAGGGAAGAAGGGAGAGAGGGAAGGAAGGAAAGAGACAGAGGGGCAAGAGCACTGCTCATCCCTGGCTTATGGTGGTGTCCTGGATTGAACCTGGGACCTCATAGCCTGATACATGAAAGCTTTTTGCATAGCCATTATGCTATCTCCCCAGCCCACTAAGTCCCATAATAAAGCCGAATGTTTCCAGTGTCTTCACTATTCTTCATGTTTCCAGTGTCTTCACTATTCTTCACCTGATTTTCTTATATAAAGCCATCTTGGCAGTCCATTTGGGTGACATATAGACAAGTAATAGCTAATAAATATGAATATGATTACCAAGTACCCCTTCCTTGATGTGTTGGTGAACAAACTCATATTTTGCGAATGTGATACAATTAGAGAGGTCAACTTAAAAAACATATCTTAAGAGAAAGATTCGAAGGTATTTGCTGTTTCTGATGAAGGAAAGTGCTTCATCTGTGCTCACTTCTGCTACAAATGGTGTATTTACTTTAGCTGATTGATACTAAAATCCATTTTCAGTAGTTTAGTGTTTCACGCAGTTCAATGGGTTCTATAAAAATCTTTCATGGTTAAGATAGTATATTAGTAACTTTCCAGGAAATACTTAAAAATGATGACAACAAAGCACAGTGTACCCATATCTACATAAATACTATTATGCAACTTCTCTTTTACAAGATGATCATAAAAAGATTGCCGTAGCTTTCCCTGAAGGAAAAACTTGCTTTTGAAAAGGATGGTGGCATGAAAAGACCTACAGAGGGGATGCTTCATAAGTGCTGAAGCAGGTTTGCAGGTCTCTCTCTCTTTCTTTCTCTCTCCCACTCCTCTCAATTTCTTCCTGTCATATCCAGTTACAAAAAAATGCAAGAAAAAAAAAGGATCATGGCTAAAGATAGCAGGAAACTTTTCCATAATTTTGATTTGGCTTGGAGGTCTAAATTTAAATATGTCACAGCATATGAATGTGAAAGTGTGGAATAGCTCTACATTTTTTATCTGTGACATTTTATGATTATTTGAAATAATGAGCCAAGTTTTAGTTTATGATCCACAAGTTTGGGGCAATAAAGCAAAACTGTGTACTGAGAAGCCCAAGGTATCCTCGACCTTGGACACGCTAGCATCACTCACTCAGCTTTTTTTTAAAAAAAATATTTATGACAGGGCCACTGTGTGGATCAAGTCTAAATATTGGACTCTGCATTTTAAATAAGCAGACCTACCCACAATTTTATCATTGTAAATCACTACTAAAAATTTCCTTGTCCAAAGTGAAAAACAACTTGGCAGCAGAGTGCTTTTCCTATTAATTCAAGCCATCTTGATTTGGTAGTAAGGAAGTTATCTGAAAGTTAACTGTTCTAGATCTACGTCATAATAAAAATTCCCATTCTATGGGTATAAGGGAGATTCTATTGTTTGAGGAGTCAAGGATTTAGAATCTGTTACATGTATTATTAGGAATATAATTCCATTTTACCAGCTACATGTTTGTTTTATTGTTTAAGGATGCATTCTAACTGATAAGAAGAAAATCTCTAGTATTATATGAATCCACTCCATCTACAATATCTTTCTCTTCTTTCTTATTGTTCTAATGCTCTCCATAAAGTCTAGCTCTCATTCCTTCTATGCCATGTCTTAACTGCCATGATAACACTTAGTTACAATGCGTTCCTGTAAGCAATTTTTTTTTTTTTTGTAATTGACTAATAATTCTTACAGAATGTGTGATGGTCACTTTTTGAGCAAGAAAGAAGTTCTAGATGATCCCGAATTGATATAAATTACTTATTTCCCATTGAAAATTTAAGAATAATTCCACAAAATTTTATGTTCAATCAATGTACAAAAAGAGTTATTAAAATCTACAAAAATGGAGGCACTGGGTTAAGCACACTTGGTGTGTAGCACAAGGACCGGCATAAGGATCCCAATTTGAGCCCCCAGTTCCCCATCTGCAGAGGGGTTGCCTCACAGGCAGTGAAGCAGGTCTGCAGGTATCTATCTTTCTCTCCCCCTCTCTGTCTTCCCCTCCTCTCTCCATTTCTCTCTCTCATATCCAACAACAACAACAAAATGCAAAATAATAATAATTTTAAAAAGGCCACCAGGAGCCGTGGATTCACAGTGCAGGAAATCTACAAAAATGAGGCAGGCACTTGTAAACCAAAATTTCTCTTTCTTTCTTTCTTTCTTTCTTTCTTTCTTTCTTTCTTTCTTTCTTTCTTTCTTCCTTCCTTCCTTCCTTCCTTCCTTCCCCTTCCTTCCTTCCTTCCTTCCTTCCTTCCTTCCTTTCTTTCTTTCTTCCTTCCTTCCTTCCTTCCCCTTCCTTCCTTCCTTCCTTCCTTCCTTCCTTCCTTCCTTCCTTCCTTCCTTCCCCTTCCTTCCTTCCCCTTCCTTCCTTCCCCTTCCTTCCTTCCTTCCTTCCTTCCTTCCTTCCTTCCTTCCTTTCTTTCTTTCTTTCTTCCTTCCTTCCTTCCTTCCTTCCTTCCTTCCTTCCCCTTCCTTCCTTCCTTCCTTCCTTCCCCTTCCTTCCTTCCTTCCTTCCTTCCTTCCTTCCTTCCTTTCTTTCTTTCTTCCTTCCTTTCTTCCTTCCTTCCTTCCCCTTCCTTCCTTCCTTCCTTCCTTCCTTCCTTCCTTCCTTCCTTTCTTCCTTCCTTTCTTTCTTCCTTCCTTCCTTCCTTCCTTCCTTCCTTCCCCTTCCTTCCTTCCTTCCTTCCTTCCTTCCTTCCTTCCTTCCTTTCTTCCTTCCTTCCTTCCTTCCTTCCTTCCTTCCTTCCTTCCTTCCTTCCTTCCCCTTCCTTCCTTCCTTCCTTCCTTCCTTCCTTCCTTCCTTCCTTCCTTCCTTCCTTCCTTCCTTCCTTCCTTTCTTTCTTTCTTTCTTTCTTTCTTTCTTTCTTTCTTGCCTCCAGGGTTATTGCTGGGGCTTGGTGCCTGCCCTATGAATCCACTGCTCCTGGAGGCCATTTTTTTTCCTTTTGTTGCCCTTGTTGTTTATCATTGTTGTTGTTGTTGGACAGGATGGAGAGAACGCGATAGAGGAAGACAGAGAGGGTTTGTGAAACAACCCTTCCCCCCACCCCTGCAGGTGGCTCGAACCCGGATCCTTGCTCTGGTCCTTGTGCTTTGTGCCATGTGTGTTTAAACTGCTGCGCTACTGCCTGATCCCCAAGTGTCTTCTTTTTACTAAGGCTGAAATATCAGCGTGATATTAAGAAGTCTGATATCCATGCCAGTCTAGCAAACATTTAATTATGCATTAATTCATTTGCTGATTATGTGAAAATGCTATACCAAGTACTATCCTAGATTCATATTACAAAACACTTGATACCTGTGCAATACTTACTTGAAACTCTAATAAATTGTGGGAAGGGCATTTCGTTAATAGTTGTCTTGAAGTGGTTGTAGGTTTTGATTGCATCTATTATGTTTTAGCCCTTAGTGGTAAATTATTGCTGGTTTAAATTTCTTTATCATTTGATTTGTTATTGATGCAAGTAGTGATAAACGTTTGCAATAGTAGTATTTTGTTTTTGAGGTTTTTCAATAACTAGGTTTACATGCATGCAATTCATGTGTACCTCTCTTTCATACCCACATGGTAAAGCCAGAATTTTATATATACCACCCTCAAAGCTAAAATGACTGCATAGATTTTTCATAACATTCACTTCATTCTTTTTTACACAGACTTCTAGAATGATTAAAGCAAACCATGTTGGATCTCTCGCTCCATCTAAAAATAGGATCTGGTCATGAAAGTATAATAACTTGAGATCTAAACGATGTCATTAGTTTCCTAGTCATTTTCTCCATCCCTCACTGGAGCAGTTTATGAACCTATATCCTCAATTCACTATTCTGGAATTCCTTGTAGCTAGAGATCTTGTTGTACAATTCCACAATTCTTGGCACTATGTTGGTATATTTAGGTGTCCTTGATAAACATCTTGAGTGACTGATGTGCTAGATGAATGACAGAATGGACTCTGGTGTTTAGAGTTCAGTTCAGTTCATTTTATTATTTTATTTTCCCTTTTGTTGCCCTTGTTGTTTTTCATTGTTGTTGCAGTTATTATTGTTGTGATTGATGTCAGCATTGTTGAATAGGACAGAGAGAAGTGGAGAGAGGCGGGGAAGACAGAGAGGGGCAGAGAAAGATAAACACCTGCAGACCTGCTTTACCACTGTGAAACAACTCCTCTGCAGGTGGGGACTGGGGGAGGGGGCTCAAACTAGTATCCTTAAGCCAGTCCTTGCACTTCATGCCACAGGCGCTAAACCCGCTGCGCTCCCAGAGTTCAGTTCATTTAAGACAAGTCTAAATAAGTGAACATGTTCTTTTATTCCTTGATGCCTGCATCTCTGCTAAGATGGTTAATTTTAATCAATATCTTAATAATTTTAATATAATTTTGACTCTAGTGAAATAAAAAATGAAACAGTCTAGAAATGTAAAAATATTCCTGATGCCTATTAGCTCCCTCTTAAATCACAGTTACATGTGGAATTATGAGTTGTTAATATATATATGTATATATATATATATATCTGTGTGAATATGTACACATTTACATGCTCATAGTCCTTGAAGGATGAGGTTTTCAATAAAAAGTGTAGTATTAAAATTCAGAATCCCAGTTTAAAATTAATGAGTTTACAGAAAAAGTAGAAGTCACCAGAAGTCTTTATATTTCATGTCACCCCATAATAAAACGAGTTGAGGTGATGCACAGAAGTGCCCAAGGGACTCGATCATCTTCAATCCATTTTTAGAAGACTATAATAATAAAAGTTTTATGAGAAAAGAACGTAAACAAAGTTGCTTCATCTGAGACTATGTGATCAAGTGAAGTCATACTCATCATTTTTGATTCAGCAATACAGGAAATTAAAAAAAGAAAGAAGGCGACAGACATGTAGAGAGTGGAAAGTCAGGATTACTGACCTGACAATGTTCACAAATAGTGGCTTTGTCTCTGTGCCTATGGACTGAAAACAAATCTAGGGAATGTGGATTCCTCTTTGATTCCCATTTTGGCTTCTTTCTTTAAAAAAGAATGGATGCACATATTTTGAGATTCTACATACACGAAGCATCATTTTCTTTTTTTATTCTGACCTTCAAATTCACTCCCAATATATTTAAATGACAATTTTCCCAAGAATATTGGTAGCTCTTATTTTCTAGCCACTACCTACCTCGTATTACAAAGCCAAACGTATTGCCTTCTTTATGTAATGTGACCTCCACAGTTCGGAAAATAACACTCGATCCTTGAACAGCTGAATGAAGGAAAGATAAGAGTTATAAGTTTTTAAGTTGTAACAACAGTTCTAATTTTATGTAGCATATAGTACCACAGACCCCTGTTGCAAATAACTCTTATTTTGAATAATAAATTAGCAAAACTTCCATTTTAAAGAAAATAGAAAAATCACTGGCGTTGGGCCAGGTGATGATGCACGGGGTTAAGCGCACAGAGTACAAAGCTCAAGGTCTCCGGCAAGGATCTATCAATTCGATCCCCAGATCCCCAACTGTATGGGGGGGGGTAGCTTCACAGGCGGTGAAGCAGGTAATTTCTCTCTGTCCTATCCAATAAAAAATGGAAAAAATGAGGTGGATTCATAGTGCTGGCACTGAGCACCAGCGATAACCATGCCCCCCCCCCAAAGAAACCAAAAACACTAGAATGACATACAAACGCCATAAGATAATCATCTGCATCAGTGATTTATCTAAATCATAAATATAATATTTTCTCCTGATTAGTCAGTTTCTAGATAGAGGGTAATATCTACATTGTTAAAAGGCTACATAGAGTCCGGGCGGTGGTGCATCGGGCTAAAGGCACATAGTATAAAGCGCAAGGACCCCTGCAAAGATCCAATTTGGAGCCCTTGGCTCCCCACCTACAGGGAGGGGGAGTTAAGTGGCGGAGGATTGGGTCACTTCACAAGCAGTGAAGCAGGCCTGCAGGTGTTTATCCTTCTCTCCCCCTTCCCTGTCTTCACTTCCTCTCTCAATATCTCTGTCCTATTCAATAAAATGGAAAAAATGGCGGCCAGGAGCAGAGGATTCGTAGTTCCAGCACCAAGACCCAGTGATAATCCCCGAGGCAAAAAAAAAAAAAAGGCTATATATAAAAGAAGGCGTCTTAGATGTTTATTAGAATTGTTCTTCCATTTGTAAAATGCAAAACCAACCTGACTTTTATTAAACTTACAAAATAATAAAAATATTTATATTTTTACAGTTAGCACAGGAAGAAAAAGTATTACTTTTAGGTTGCAACTAATAGATTGGGCTTAGATATACAGCTTTTCTGACATGAAGGGCCCGGCACTGGTGTGCCCAGTTAAGCACATATACACAAGGACCTGGGTTGGAGCTCACACTCCCCACCTACAATGGGGACACTTCACAAGTGGTAAAGCAAGTCTACAAGTGTATTTCTCTCTCCCTATCTCTCTCTTGCTCTCTGTTCCTTTCACTCTCCCTATTTCTCTTATCTCTCTCTCTCTTTGCCTCCAGGGTTATCACTGGGGCTCAGTGCACTCACCACGAATCCATGGCTCCTGGAGGCCCCCCTTTTCTTCCTTCCATTTTATTGGATTTGACAGAGAGAAATTGAGGGAGGAGAGGGAGAAACAGAGGGGGAATGACAGACATCTGCAGACCTGCTTCACTGTTTGCAAAGCGACGCTCCCTGCAAGTGGGGCCCTTCCCTTCCCTCTGTTTCTCTCGGTGCTATTGAATAAAAATGTGAAGGGAAAAATGGCTGCTCAGAGTGGCACCAAGCCCCAGATAGAAAGAAAGAAAAAAATAAATTGTTTAAATTTTCTGACATAATATACTGCAATTAAACAAAGACATTAGTAACTCAAAAGAGACTTGGAGGGCAAAAGAAATTCTAAGTACATTCAGAATATTCCCACTGAATAATAAAATGAAGACCTACTCCATTTCACTTGTTGACACATGCGTTCAATGTGGTGTGTCATTGCCTGGTCCCTGTTCCATTTTACATGGTTCTGCCATGTTTATGGGGTGTTTGCCTTATTGCTCTCATTTCACACAATGACGCCGCATTGCCAAATTGCAGCCTCTTATGACATGACATACAGTATGAGTGTATACGTTTATGAAGGTATAGTCACTCAAACATTTTTGTAAGACTATTTTCAAAAATCTGATGAGTAATCATGGTTATGTAGTCCTTTAATACCAAATTAAAATAAAGTGCATATTATTATGCTATGACTGTGGCTACAAGGATGTCTTTCTTTATTCATAGAGGCAAAGATGTCTGCAAACTGTAGGAAGTAATCATCTTCGATCCTTGTCTTGAATTTGTACAATGATATCTAATTATCTAGAGCTATGTTCTCTATCAATAATGCAATGACTACATTTAAGTAGACTCTTAAGGGGTTACTACATCAAGCTATCAACAAGAAATACATAAACAGAATTTAAAAGCATCTTCTAAAAGAACTTTCCTTTGTTAGTTGGGGAAATAGGAAGTAATTTTCATTAGGTATTAATTATAATCATTGTTAATTATCACATTCTAAATCCTCATAGGATCAGTCATGGTTATGAAAAGCACACAGCTAAATTCACAAAACTGCAGACATCTGGCTGGGATGTAAAGTACTGTAAGAACTTGGATTTTCCAAAAAATAACATAAACTACAAGATGAACAAATGATTTGGTACACTGCTAATTTAATTAAATGTCATATTCTTGCTACCAGGGGAATTTTGTTTATTCTAATAAACTAGGAACAGTACATACCAGTAGCTGAAAGAGTTGAGGTATAGTTTTAATTAAATGAAAAAAAATCTTGAGTCCAAACCAAATGTTTTCTTATTTTTATGATCCAGCATGTCACTTGAATATATTGGGAAGGGAGGAAAGATGGGGGTATGGGAAGAAATAACTAATGAGCACCTATGTTGTGCCAACAATTCTACAGAATGGTTTACAAACACTATTTCATTTAATCATTAAATCAACTTTCAATTATATAAAACCAAATTCTTATTCTGAGCCACCTGTCCTTGTTGGCTGAGTGTCTATTCTGGGAACGCAAAACACTGTGATTTTAATTTTGCTTGAGCTAAATCTTGCTGACCAGAAAACCTGATCAAATCCAAAGTCAACATAAAAACTCTTGGGGTTATCCATAATTTTAGCTTATCCACACATTGCTGTCCACCACTTACAAAAATAAAAGTGAGCACTGACTACATTTTAATATACTTACTGAAATAGGTTTGATCTTTATAAACCTTTTTTCTTTTAATCTCATGACTGGCGCTTGGTGACTGGGTTTTCACAGTTGGTACTAGGTGATCCTGTAGTACTGTATGGATTTTACTATGTATAATTAAATGTGTATATGTGGACACACAGGTTAATTTAAGGGACTTCCCTAACAAATCAAGCATGGGACATAGAAGGGGTAGATAGAAACCAATTTCACAATGCAAAAATACTCTACCTCACTATGTTAGTTGCACCGTTGCCCCTTGCTTCCATACTATGAAGTGACTTTATTAAACATAGACTGGATTTTTCTAAATTATACCCTAGTTCCCTGACTTGCAAATTCCTACTTTTAATAGAACAGCACTTGTGTACTTTCCTACATCATCACATTGGGCTTGCTTTATATGACTTTTAAAAAAATTTCTTTATTGGGGGATTAGTGTTTTACAGTTGACAGTAAATACAATAGTTTGTACATGCATAACATTTCCCAGTTTTCCACATAAAAATGCAATTCCCACTAGGTCCTTTGTCATCCTTTTCCAGGATCAGTGTTCTCCCCCCCCCCCCCCGCAACCCCACACTTTTACTTTGGTGCAATACACCAACTCCAGCTCAGGTTCTACTTGTGTTTTCTCTTCTGATCTTGTTTTTCAACTTTGCCTGAGAGTGAGACCATCCCATAGTCATCCTTCTGTTTCTGACTTATTTCACTTAACATGATTCTTTCTTCAAGCTCCATCCAAGTATATGGCTTGTTTTGACCCACAAGATGTTAAGAGATAAACCAATGGGGCTAGGAGATAGCTCAGCAAGTAGAGTATGCACTTGTCCATATATGAATCCTGGGGTCCAATCCCTGGCATCACATGGGGGCACCATGGGCAGCTCCAGAAGGACCCCAGGGATAGTGGAGCTGTGCATTGGTGTCTCTCTCTCTTTCTCCTGTCTGCTTGTCTGATTCTTCAAAGATATATAATAGAACTAAAAGGAAAAAAAGGTAAGGGAAACCACATAGTGGTATCACATATGCATGAGACCTTCTATTCATTCCCCAGTACCACTTAAAAAGGTAAAAAGAGGTGAGCGGACAGAGGTGGAAATGTACTCCAAGGAGAGCTTCAGGTGCTGGGTGGTGGTGCAACTGGTAAAGCACACAAGTTACCATTTATGAGGACTTGGGTTCAAATCCACCTGCAGGGGAAAGCTTCATGAGTGGTGGAGCAGATTACAGGTCTCTCTCTTTCTCCCCCCCCCCTCTCTCTTCTTCTCTCTATTTATCTCTGCCTTTATCATAATTTATGAAAGGAAAAAAAGTGGACACCAGGGGCAGTGAATTCATCCTGTAGACATCAAGTCCCAGTAATAACCCTGGTTGAGGGGGGGGGGAGGGAGAAAGATAGAGAGAGAGAGAGAGAGAGAGAGAGTCTGCCTTCAGATTAAATTCCAGAATGAATCACAGGGAGACCTGTGACTGCCCCCCACCCCTTTTTGCCCTCTTCCTCTTCCATCTTCTCCTCATCTGCCATCTGTCTTTTTCTACTAGAGAAATATAATTTGACCTATTGTTTGAAATAAAGAAGGACACTTTCTGAAAATTAGTCTGATTTAGCTGATGATTTTTTTCACTTTTTAAATTTGTGACTAATAGTAGGTGACAAGATTATAAGATTACAGTGTACACTTCCATAGCTCCACACTGCACCCACCACCCTTCCACATCCCAAGAATATCTACCATGGTTAGAATAATAAAGGTTATCCCGAGGATAACCACCACAGATCTCACAAAGTCTTAGAAACAGTTTTTGTTGGTTTTTTTTTTGGCAAGTTCATATGTATGTTAGTATGTTAGCTGATGATTTACTTAACAGTCAGGATGGACTTAGTGACATTTTACTTAAAATAAATAATTTTAAGGAGCTCGACCCCTACCAAACAGCTGTGTGTATGTGTGTGTGTTGGGGGGGGGGGTTTAGAGCTATGGTATCTTCTATCTTTCTCTCCCTCTGTCTCTCTCTCTCTCTCTCTCTCTGTTTCAAAAACTAGGCCCTGGGTGGTGAAGCCTTGATGACAAAAAAGAAAAAGAAAGTGAGGTAAATCTATAGCTTCAAAATTTTGATAGAAACAGCATTTAAGGGTGTGTAAAGTAATTAAGTGACATGCTACAAGCAACATTATTCCCAATTCCTTAAGCTTATAATATTCTTGAGTGTTAAGTGTAATCAAAACATTTCAAAACGCTGCTCTAAGCCTAATTTTCATACACACAAATACTTAAAATGTAGTTTGGTAATGCTTTTTTTTAATTTATTTAGTGGGGGATTAATGGTTTACAGTTGTCATTAAAATACAATAGTTTTTTTTTTTTTTGCCTCCAGGTTATTGCTGGTGTTAGGTGCCTGCATATGAATCCACTGTTCCTGGAGGCTATTTTTCCCATTTTGTTGTCCTTGTTGTCATTGTTATTGTTGCCATTGCTGTTGTTATTAGATAGGACAGAAAGAAATCAAGAGAGGAGGAGAGACAGAGAGGGGGAGAGAAAGACACACCTGCAGACCTGCTTCACCACCCATGAAGCAACTCCCCTGCAGGAGGGGGTCCAGCGGCTTGAACTGGGATCCTTATGCACTTTGCGCCATGTGCACTTAACCCACTGCACTACCACCCAACCCTCAAATACAATAGTTTGTACATGCATAACATTTCTGAGTTTTCGACATAACAATTCAAGCCCTACTAGGTCCTCCTCTACCATCGTGTTCCAGGACCTGAGCCCGCTCCCCCACCCCAGAGTCTTTTACTTTGGTGCATTGCAATACACCAACTCCAGTCCAAGTTCTGCTTAGTGTTTTCCCTTCTGATCTTGTTTTTTAAATTTCTGTCTATGAGTGAGATCATCCTGGTAATCTTTTCTGTAAACATTGGGTTGTTGGAAAAGCCATGACCTATTTTTGCACAGAAAAATACTTCATGAGGCTTGGTGGTGGCATGCCCAGTTAAGCATACATATTATCAAGCACAAGGATCCAGGTTCAAGCCCTCACTGCCCACTTTCAGTGAGGTGTGCAGATATCTATCTTTCTCTCCCTCTCCATCACCCCAACCTTTCTCAATTTCTCTTTCTCCTATCTAATAAAAAGAAAAGAAAAGAAAAATACCTCACAACTTCTCCAGCAATCCAACACAACCTCAAAGAATCACATGATTTTTAAAGTCAAAAAGAAGGGTAGAACTCACGTAGACCAAGTATTTAATTTTTAAAATGAGACTGAATCTCAGGAAAGACATGTACCTTCATGTTCAAAATTGAGGTTCCATGTTTCCCTCTGACAGCCTCCCCCTCCCTCCACCCATCACTCCCTCTCCCCCTCTCTCCTCTCATTCTTTCTGTGTTCTGTGATTGGATGAGCCTTACAATGCTGTGAGTCCCCAGTCACCTAGCTCTTTCCCAGGACCTCCCTACTGGAGCTGGCTCCTGCTTGAAATGTCTCAGCTCAGTGAATAGAAAGTTTACTAATTCCTTCAACCTCTCTGATCTCAAAGACCTTATTAATTTATCCAAATATAATAGGAAGAGACTAAGATAATCCTGGGAGAACAAGGCTCTTCTGATGTCTACTGAAAAATTATTCACAATTCTGTGTTTAAAAATATGCCCTCTCCCCTTTTCCATCAGCTTTAGTGAGTGAGGATGGAAAAGCTAGCATAATCACTTAGTTATGACAGGCATTAACCCCTGAATATTTCTGGCATTCATTCTCTCCTCTTTAAACTTATTAATAATGTTATATATACTCAGAATACCTCTGCTCTCTTAGAAAATGCCTTGGGACTTACAGCCTCTGATTTATTCTTCACTGGTTTCCTCAAATTATTAGTCTAAAATTCAGATTTGGTGTTACTGTTCCTTGACTTGAAAAAGCCTTTTCCTCCTGACTGCCCACTAGACATTATCCAGGCTCCACCAGCATGGCTTATTGGCTTATTGTTTCTTTCCTTTATTTTTACCTCCACAGTTTTCTCCCCTTTCTACTTCATTTTCCCTCTCTCATATTTCAGGCTCACACACATGAGAACGAGCACATACAACACACACACACACACACACACACACACACTGTACACCACAACTCTACTTCTTTCTGAAATGTAATTGCATGCAAAATTTCTGTGATTCTTACGTGAGATAAGCCGAAAGGGCTGAATATGAGAAGATCTCACTTATAGACAGAACTTAAGTAATAAGAACAGAAAAGAGAAAGTAAAACTTGGACTGGGTTGGGTGTATTGCACCAAACTCAAGGGGTCGGAGGGAGGTCAGGGAGAAGGCTGGGGGTTGGGGGAGAGGAGGAGAGGCTTTAAGGTCCTGGTGCATGATGGTGGTCAGAGTGTTTTGCAGACACCTGTAATGGCGAGATGAGAAATCTTTATACATGTGCCAACAACTATATTGTAAACCATTAACCTCACAATAGAATGATATTTGTATGTGTGTGTGTGTGTGTGTGTGTGTGTGTGTGTGTGTGATTCAGCCCCTCTCTGTCTTTCCTTTTGTTGGAGCAACTCTTTCTAAAATTTCATTAATTACTTAATACTGATTTTCAAAATTGTTAAGATAACAGGGGTATAATTCTGCACCATTCCCACAGAGTTCTGTATCCCCATTCCCTCCATTGGAAGCTACAGTAGTTCTCCCAAGCTTGCAGACAAGGGTTGGCTATTATTTCCATAACTATCTGTCTATGTCTCTATATATTTGCCCATTGTTTTTCACAGCCCCATCTTTTCTTCCTTTCCAAGTCATACTAACACCTATTACTTCTGAATGTCCTTCTTTTCTTCTTTTTCTCTCTCTGGGTCTTGAAAGAGTTGGAGTTCAGAGCCCTCTGGTCATCTTCACCTATCATTTCTCCCCTGCTGGAAATATGGACCAACTTTTTTGCAGAAGGTGATAATTATGGCGTTTCTGCTAGATATGGGTCTTGGTGGGTTGGTATACTCCCAGGTTGAGCAACCCTAATTCATGTGCAGTTCAACCTTTGTGCTGGGTTGTCCTGTCACCACCTTGATGTGCCATCTGCCCAGAACAGCCCTTTTCTACTGGACTTGCATAACCACCTTCAGTCGTATCCAGAAACCTTCAGATCTGCATTATCCATAGTACTTGATACATCTCCACTATTAACCTTACCCTTGAAGACAAGAGTAAGAGCTCCTATTAGGAAGAGGCTGTGTTTTATTGATTTTAATACCCCAGTGGAGCAAAATTGCCTAATCAAAGAACATTAGCACTAGGTACTTGACTACTCTGAATTCCTTGGCAATAGTTTGAGATAGTGAGTTTAAGTATACTAACTTATTTAAAGGTCAAGAAAACATGGTACTAATAATGGCTCAGACAGCCCATGGCTTACTGAGTATGTGCTAATGCTCTAACTCTTCACAGCTGTAGTTTTATAAGAGTTTTCCATTTATCTTAGCCATTGAACAGATGAGAAACCTAAGGCTCAGAAAACTCAAAAGACAAACACGAAGTCAGACTAGGGAGAACTGACATAACAAGTGACACATTTTATAAGCTTTTAGCATTCTGTTTTACTGCAGAGAGCTGCTAAAAATGAACACAGACTTAAATTGACATTGTTATAAAATCACCATTAGCTTTTCAGGATTAGATTTACATTAAGAATAAGAATGTGTAGGGCCAGGGAAGTGGTTCAGGACTAGAATGTGGACTTTCTAAGTGTATGAAGCCCTTGGTTCAACCCCTGGAAGTTATAAGAACAACAAAGATAAAACCAAATGGAAACTTAACAGGCAGAGAGTAGTGTGCTGGTCCTATTCAGAGTAATATATATATAAACTTGTGAATGGTCATACTCACTCTCTAAGTGCTTGTTTAAGATCCTAAATCTTCAAACACTGTCTCTAGTTCAATTATGCTTTAATTTATTTTTCCAGTGCGGATCTTTCCCCCAAATACTAACCCATTATCTACAGCTCATTTTTTTTCTTTTTTTTTTTTACAGCTCATTTTTTTTACATTTCCTTCTGCATGTCAAACAGTCTCCCCAAATGCAGTCTATTAAATAACTTCTTTTAAAAAATATTTTTATTATTTTTATTTATTTATTGGAGACAGCCAGAAATTGAGAGGAGGGGATGATAAATAGAAAGAGAGACAGAGAGACACCTGCAGCACTGCTTCATCACTTGTAAAGCTTTCCCCCTGTAGGGACTGAGGCTCAAACCTAGGTCCTTGTGCACTGTAATGTGTGTACTTAATCAGGTGCACCACCACCCCGTCCCTTAAATAAGGAACTTTTAATCTCCCTCTTTCAATTCAGCTTTTTTTTTTTACATTCTTTAATATATATATATATATATATATATATATATATATATATATATATATATATTTAGAGAGAACCAGAGCACTATTCTGGCATTTGCAGTAGTGGGAATTAAAACTCTAGGGCTCAAGCATGTAAGCTTGTGACCTACCTGCTGAACCACCTCCCCAGCCATCTGCTCACCCCCCAATAAGGCAAAGTCCTTGCTCTTCTCTTTCCAGTGATTTAGTCTCAAAACCTTGGGGTTGTTCTTAAATCCCCTATTTCTACTTAATCCACATTAAATCCATCAGGAAATCTTGCTGGGTCTACCTTCAAAGAGACAGAGAAAGTCAGCAAAATAGTTCACTGCTTTGCCAAGTGTGTGATCCATGGTTGAGCTAACCACCACTGAGTTGAAGGAAACTTTGATGCTGGCTTTACCTTTGGGGTAGAGATTCCTGGGTTCAGACATTGCTGCAAACTGATTTGGGAAAGACATTTAACCCAGGCTTTTGTAAAATGAGACTAATGATGATGATAGTACTTATCTTGTAGTACTGATTGATTCATGTTCTGTATTATTTATCAAAAAATGTATAGTATCAGTATACTGTATAGTATCAGTATGTATAGTATCAGTATAATGTATAGTATCAGTATACTGTATAATGTATAGTATCAGTATGTATAGTATCAGTATAATGTATAGTATCAGTATTTATAGTATCAGTATAATGTATAGTATCAGTACTGATACTATACATTTTTGAAGTTAGTACTCCACAAATACTAACTCATTACATCCTTACAGAGATCTATGAGAAGAAATAGTAATATCTCCACTTTTCAGATGTAGAAAATAAGAGAAAAAAAGGTGTAAGCAATTTTCTGAAAGGCAGGTAGCTAGTAGGAAGCGGAGCTAGGAATCTGTACTGGGTTACCTGGCACCAGAGTTCAGTCTTGCTGTGTTGACTTTCCTTGTGCTGAGGATTTCATGGTATGAATGCAAGTCATGTCCTTATAGTGACAAACATCTAGTAAGCTCTCACAAGGTATTAACTGCTCTTGCTGTGATTACCATTCTTATTAATATCTTGATAATAACTACTTCCTGAAAGTAGTTCCATGCTACAGAAATCAGCATAACTACGAAAATCTAAATATACAACATGTTGAACATGCTTTTCCCAAAGCTGGTCACTAAGTTAAAAAAACAAACAAAAAAACCCAAAACCGCCCTGAAAGGCAATTAATGCTGCACAGAAATTACAAGTGTTTATTAAAACAGCTTAAATGGAAAATACATGTTTACGGATCACTTTCATGTGATGAGAGTCCTACATAATTTCATTGTCAAATATGATTTTGTTTTTCTTCCAGTTCTTCCGGAGTTAACCACATGTTCACTCTTTCTTTCCTTTTCTCTTTTTTGTTTTTCAACCCCAGGGTTATCACTGGGGTTTGGTGCCAACACTAAGAGTCCACTGCTCCTGGAGGCCATCTTTTTCCATTTTATTAGATAGGACAGAGAGAAATTGCGAGAAGAAAGGGAGATAGAGAAGGGGAGAGAAAGATAGACACCTGCAGATCTGCTTCACTGCTTGTGAAGCGACCCCCCCCCCCCCCCCGCAGGTGGGGAGCCGGGGGCTCAAACTGGGATCCTTGTGTAGGCCTTGAGCTTTGTACTATGTGCACTTACTCCCGGCCCCCCACATTCACTGTTTCTGTTGATTGCTTTGCTTAAAGCGCTACTATTCTGCCCGTGCAGGTCATGATTACTCACAGACTGGTGGCAGTTCATATTCGACTTCCAGAACCACTCTTTCCCCAACATTTTTCAGCAAGCTAATTATCTCGTCATGGCGGAACTTGGCCAGGTTGATCCCGTTCACGGCCTTGATGTAGTCACCCACATCCAGCTGATCACTTCTGCAAAATTAAAAAAAAAAAGTCCTTTCAGTTGGCTCATTCTCTCGACAGACCAGTCTGATTCTCTTTCCCACTTTTCCTTCATGAATTAGCTGTGGGTCTGGGAGGCTAACCTAGCAGAGTCCCTGTCTGCTAGGACACAGCCAGGGGGCAGCTCAGGGAGGATGAGATTGGTCCTCCCTTGTAACTCACACTGACTGCAACAATGGAAGCTCTGCCGTGAACTGACCTCTGTCTTTGATTTTTTTTTGCTATTTATTTATTTATTTATTTATTTATTTATTTATTTATATTGCCACCAGAGTTATCACTGGGGTTCAGTGCCAGTATTATGGATCTACCACTCCCGGGGGTCTTTTTCCCCCTTTCTATTTTTATTAGGTAAGACAGAGAAAAATTGAGAGGGGATGAGAGGGGAGGGGAGATAGTGAGAAGGAGAGAAAGAGAGAAACCTGCTTCACTGCTCATGAATTGTTCCCCCTAAAGGCAGGGAGCAGGGGTTGGAATGTAGGTCCTTGTGCATGGTAACATGTGCACTTAACTGGGTGTGCCATTGCCTGGCCTCCAGCCTCTTATTTCGTCATTAAAGAGCACCATAAAACAAAATAAGGACAAAATGGCTTGGTTGCACAGTCCATAAAAGCATTGGTTCTCTGGGGGAGGATTATCCAGATCTTAAACACACCAGGACTTTTCCTGTCATCTCACTCCCTCTCAGTTGTGTTTCTTGCTTTTCTTCACAGAGAGTTTGTCCATGAATCAGAGAAAGGCCAGTTTACTTTGCTCTTTTTACTGATTACAGAAAGGCTGATTAAAAAGAGTACTGGTGCACAAAGCACAAGGACAGGCGTAAGGATCTCAGTTCGAACCCCCAGCTCCCCACCTGCAGGGGAGTCGCTTCACAGGCAGTGAAGCATGTCTGCAGGTGTCTATCTTTCTCTCTCCTTCTCTGTCTTCCCCCCCTTTCTCCATTTCTCTCTGTCCTATCCAACAATGACAACATCAGTAACAACAACAATAATAACTACAACAATAAAACAACAAGGGTAACAAAAGGGAATAAATAAACATTAAAAAAAAAAAGAAAAAAAGAGTATTGGTGAAGAAGAAATTAATGGGTTTCTGTAGCATTTCCCATTTTTTTCCTTCAGCACCATAATAGAACCATGATCACTTTTGGGCTTTTAGTCAATTCTAAGTCAAGAGCAGACAATGAGATCAATGATTGAGTTAAAATTTGTGTTACTGATCAGGACTTGAATAGCATTTCCTCCCCAAATAGTAATAATACATAACTCATTTATTTCAAATGAATCCAGCTTGAATTCTTCCCCCTTCAGTGAGCCTTTCCAGTCCTCTCTGCCCTGCAGTGAAAGCCGTTACTCATCCCTGGGAGTCCTGGTACCTTAACCACCTGATGAGCTGTGACATCTCTCTCTCTTTTTTTAAATTTATTTATTTAAAAAAGGAGACATTAACAAAACCATAGGATATGAGGGGTACAAGTCCACACAGTTCCCACCACCAGAACTCTGGATCTCATCCCTTCCCCTGATAGATTTCCTATTCTTTATCCCTCTGGGAGTATGGACCCATGGCCATTGTAGGATGCAGCAGGTGGAAGGTCTGGCTTCTGTAATTGCTTCCCCACTGAATATGGGTGTTGACTGGTCAGTCCATATTCCCAGCCTCCTCTCTCTTTCCCTAGTGGGGTGGGGCTCTGGGGAAGTGGAGCTCCAGGACATATTGGTGGGATCGTCTGGAGCTGTAATATCTCTTATGTTGGTTAGTCTTTTTTTTTCCCCTTTCCTTTTTTTTGTTATATTTATTTATTGGGTAGAGACAGAGAGAGAAACTGAGAAGGGAAGGGGAGATAGAGAGGGAGAGAGACAAGAGAGATGCCTGCAGCCCTGCTTTACCGCTTGTGAAGTTTCCCCCTGCAGGTGGGGACCAGGAGCTTGAACCTGGGTCCTTGTGCACTGTGAGGTGTGCACTTAACCAGGTGCACCACTGCCTGGCCCCTTGGTTAGTCTTTTGGAATGCTACTGTTACTCTCCAACCTTTTTTTTTTTTTTAACATCTTATTTTCCCTGACAAGTTAGAATGCCCCTTAGGCCTGGGACTGCACATTTAGTTATCTTGTTTTACTGCTTGTAAAATGGTAGCACATCACACGATGGCTGCTATGTGATTGACAACACTCAGTATACTGACATGGTGCTACTTTAAAGAATAATTTCTAGGGAGTTGGGTGGTAGCACAGTGGGTTAAATGCACATGGTGCAAAGCGCAAGGACTGGCGTAAGGATCCCGGTTCCAGCCCCCGGTTCCCCACCTGCAGGGGGGTCGCTTCACAGGTGGTGAAGCATGTCAGCAGGTGTCTATCTTTCTCTCCCCCTCTCTGTCTTCCCCTCCTCTCACCATTTCTCTCTGTCCTATCTAACAACAATGACATCAATAATAACCACAACAACTATGAAAAACAACAAGGGAAACAAAAAGGAAAATAAATATAAATAATAATAATAAAATAAATCTTTTTCAAAAAAGAATCATTTCTTAGGGGCCAGGTGGTGGCACCCATGTTATCATGCACAAGGACAAAGGTTTGAGACCTAGCTCTCTGCCTGCAGGTATATCAAGTACTGCGTGTGTCTTTCTGTCTCTCTCTCTTTCCATCTCTCTCTCCCATCTCAGTTTTTCTCTGTTCTATAATGGAAGAAAAAAAATTAACAAAATGGCTGGGGAACAGTGGATTTATCCTACAGGTACTGAGCCCAGTAATAATCCTAGTGGCAATAAAAACCATTTATTTATTGAGTATAGACAGAAATCAAGAGGGAAGAGTGTGCTACAAACGGAGATAGAAAGAGATACCTGTAGCACTGCTTCACTGCTCATGAAGTTCTCTCTTCTGCAGGTGGGGACCAGGGGCTTGAACCCAGATCCTTGCACACTGTAACATGTGAACTTTACAGGGTGCACCACTGCCTGGCCCCAGCGAGCTACTTTTAACGGCACCATCAATGCAACTGAGAGTGGTGATTACCCTTTCATTCATGCTTCAGAGGCTGTCTCTGAATAAGGTCTAGCAACGTCACAGATTGCCTATGACTGCCAGGAAACAAAGGAAATAGGCTAAAGAGAAAACCTTCAAAATCTGCAAAATCTCAGGGGCATGTGCTGTGGATAATGGTCTGTTTTTGTCTGTCTTTCTTTCTTTCTTTTTTTTTTTGCTTCCAGAGTTATCATTCACTGCTCCTGGAGGCTATTTTTGTTGCCCTTGTTGTTGTTATTATTGTTATTGCTGTTGTTGTTGAATAAGACAGAGAGAAGTTGAGAGAGAAGAGGAACATTGAGAGGGGGAGAGAAAGACAGACACCTGAAGACCTGCTTCACTGCTTGTGAAGTGATCACCTGCAGGTGATGAGCCGGGGGCTCAAACTGGGATCCTTACGCTGGTCCTTGTGCTTCACACCATGTGTGTTTAATCTGCTACGCTACTGTCCACCCTCGTTTTTCTTTTTAAATATTTTATTTATTTATTTATTGAATAGTGACAGAGAAATCACAGGGGAAGGTGTGATTATCTACCTATCTATCTATCTATCTATCTATCTATCTATCTATCTATCTATCTATCTATCGACACTGCATCACTGCTTCATTGCTTGCAAAGCTTTCCCCCTGCAGGTGGAGAATGGGGGGTTGAACTTGGGTCCTTGCACAGTGTAACTTGTGCATTCAACTAGGTGTGGCACCACCCAGCAATAGTCTGTTTTTCAGACAGTATCTCAAATTAGTGGACAATTAATTGCATCAAGCTTATCATCTGTACAAACAGGCTGTTCATCAACAGTAATCGCCGTTTAGACGATACCTCTGGGATGATGCGGACAAGAAGACTGGTGTCTGGCATGGAAGGCACATTCTCACATTTAATGAATCCTGACTGTTTCGTGCCCTCTGTGGAGGCACATTCATAACCTGTCTCCAAAGTGGGTCTGCCCACCACTGCCCAGCAGTCAAGACATTCTGACGTTGGCAGTCAGCAGTGTGATTCTACTCACGGGAATGGGGATAAATGAGACCTCCTTCTCTTACTCTTCTGTCTTTATGGAAACCACCACTTTGTCTTGGTGGAAAAGGCAAAATCTCACAAGCAGAAAAATAGAGAAAGATGCAAGACAAGGCAAAATACTTTGCTTAGAAACTTGAAGTTGGGCCTCCCTTTTGTTCTTGGCTGGCCGTGTCCCTCTGTGGTAGCCCACCTCTATTTTAAATGAATCATCTGCTTCCCATTTAGATAATCTGGGTGTCTCATATCATGGCAGCCTATCTGCTATTCACTGACACAACTGGAGACGAGATCCAGGCTGGTGTTTCAAAAATTAAAATTTTCTGAGGAGGTGGCTGCTCCCAAGATGACATGAAACTCTCCCTGGTGACTGTGACACAGGCCAGAAAAGCTGTTGCACGTCTGAAATACGTCCCACTGTGCTCCTGCCTGGCAGATGGCAGCTGTCACTTATTTATCAGTGACCTTTTCCAATAGAGCTTTAATTTCTGAGTTAATTACACCCTGCGTCCCTGCTTGCAGGAGACGCAGTTACCTTGCAGCGATGCCTCCTTGCCGCAGATTAGACACTCTTGGCTTGCCATCTTTGTCGATGCCTCCGGATACCGTCAGTCCCAGGGTCGTGCCTTCCTTCTTCATCAGTTCAACCACGGTGGAGCCCTTGAATTCTTCTGTGAAAAGAAGAGCATTAACTTTACTAGAGTATCACCACAAATGTTTCCGGTTAGGGTGAAACACAACCCATATACATCATCCTTCCCGTCAATTCCACTTTTATGAGAAATGATCTCCGGCCTCTTTTCCATAGGAATTTGCAGGCTCTCTTATAATAATATGCATGTGGACAAAGCTGGGGCAGATATTCCATTACGGGTTATTAAGATGGGCACCAATGGGGTAGTTCACTTCGGCTTCACAATAAGTAGTCTGATACTACTCATGTACAAATGATCACATTCACCCTTGGTTTTCTGCCATTCTCCAGTGACTTTGTCTGATTTCTCTCCTGATAACTCCAAAGGCAGTGACAGAGTTATAGGATAAAGAGCTAGGACAAGAGTTTTAAACAATAATACACATGCATACAGTGTAGCAGGAGACTGACTTCCAGTTCATGGTATATTTTAGTTGAGAAAGTCAGCTGGCAAAAGACTATATAAAGGTTTGAGAAAAATATTATTGACTCTACTTTTTTCTTGTATTTCAGAAAAGAAAGTATAATGACTTCATAATAGCTCACATTATTTTTAATGGAATAAATTACAATATGTAAGTTAGAGTTGGACATCAGAATTCCCTGCCATAAACTGCCACAAGTCCCTGACTTGCTACTTATAAAAATTACAAATAGAACATCTCACAATTTTTGTGATGAGAATGTCTGCATATCAAGAGGGGATCCAAATACTTTTATTTTAGACACAGCAAGCTGAGAAAACCTTACGAATATCCTTCGATTCAGAAATAAAGAGAGTTAACATATGTTAAACACTTTTAAAGTTCTTTGAAATGCTATTTCTTCTTCTGCGTACACACTTTCTAAGTAGGGATAGAGGTAACTGGAGAGTTTTCCAATTCGTCCAGAGTCAGTCTATGTAATTCATAATACAGAAGTGTTTAGGGCACCAAAGAAACTCTTCTCATACTAAAATGTGAAAGACTGGCTTTTCAAAGTGCAAAACCCCAAAAGATTATTTGCACACCTCTGTCCCTTTCTTAATTGAATAGGACAGAGTTAATTATCTCAAAAACCAATATGAATGCTGATCATCAAGGATTTTATGTTGTTGCTTGTACACTATCCCACGTTGTAGTGAATAAAATCAAACCATGCAAAGGAAGGAATTAGTTTCTCATCAGATCCTACAATGAGAACAGAGTATAGGGGGCAGGGGTAGATAATGGGGGAGGGGAGTGCTGCAGGGAGAGCAAGGAGAGCTGGCTACTAATGTCCTCAGTGATGGACAAAATGTCAGATGGGGCAGTCAAGGTTGCCAGGTCCTAGGACCTTTGTACCCCAGCAGACCATTGCTGAAAGCCTCCTTTTTCTGGCAGTCTTATAACACTGACTACATGGATTGTTGTCCTTTAAAGGAGAAGCCAAGGAAGAGTCTATGAGTGGGAATGATGTCAAACTTCATTTGCCACATTTTATAGGAGACAAAATGATGACTGAAATTCCTGAATCAAAATTCTCCTCAGGTACAGAGTTCTTAACATTATTTATCAGAAATGTTTGTAACAAAAACTCATTGCTGTATGCATTTTTCCTGCATTTCCATAAGACAGAACCAAACATCCCCTGATACATGCTGTAAAAACATATATATATATATATCACAGAGATGTAATGTGTTCAGTGATTATGCCTGACAAAGTCATTCACTGCACTGTTTTTAAATATGAAGAATAAGACTGTATAATTAAGGACTTGATTATTACAGATATTTATTTGAAGAGTTATTTTTTGAAGAATAATTTGAAGAATAGTTTTTTTCTGTTCAGAGCTATCTGAAAGGTTAATCAAAAATAAATAAAGAAGCAACTATAAAATAGTAATAGTAGACAAGCTTGGAATAAGTTTCAAATCATAAAAACTTCATTCCTGCTCTGCATTTGAAGAAGACATTTCCTGCATAAAGTGGGCTATCAGTATATAGATCTAGACTTATGGGATGTGGGCAATGTAGCTTTGTCCAGAAGGAATCTAGGTTGGTTCCTTCCTAGACTTTTGGGTTAATTTTGTTACTTCAGAAAAACCTCAATTCCTTTAGCTTCATTTTTATCTCTGTGAAAATATAAATCCATTTAGGCTATTTTCTTAAATTGGTTATAGCAAATTCTCTTTTGTTTAAAAATATGTCAATGTGCCCTGGAGCTCCGCTTCCCCAGAGACCCACCCTACCAGGGAAAGAGAGAGGCAGACTAGGAGTATGGACCGACCAGTCAACGCCCATGTTCAGCGGGGAAGCAATTACAGAAGCCAGACCTTCCACCTTCTGCAACCCACAATGACCCTGGGTCCATGCTCCCAGAGGGATAGAGAATGGGAAAGCTATCAGGGGAGGGGGTGGGATATGGAGATTGGGTGGTGGGAATTGTGTGGAGTTGTACCCCCACTACCCTATGGTTTTGTTAATTTATCCTTTCTTAAATAAAAAATAAATTTAAAAAATATGTCAAATCAGGGACTGATTTGAGAGGTGACACACAGAGCTAAGCATACATATTACCAAGTACAAGGACCCAAGTTCAAGTCTCCAGTCACCATTTGCAGAGGGGAAACTTCATGAGCAGTGAAACGAAGCTGTAGGTCCTTCTCTCCCCCTCTCTTCCTCTCTCCTTTACTATCTCCTCTTCCCCTCTCAATTTCAAATTAAAAAATTAAAAGTATATCAAATAATTCCAAAAGAGTTGAGCTTTAGGAGGCTCAACTAGGCAGTGGCACACTGGGTTAAGCACACATAGTACAAAGTGCAGGGACCCGCACAAGGATCCCAGTTCAAGCCCCCAGCTCTCCAAGTGCAAGGGGGGTTGCTTCACAAGTGGTGTAGCAGGTCTGCAGGTGTCTCTCTGTCTCTCTTCCTCCCTATCACCCCTCCCTTTTCTTTTTTTTTTTAAATATTTTATTTTATTTATTTATTCCCTTTTGTTGCCCTTGTTGTTTTATTGTTGTAGTTATTATTGTTGTTGTCGTCGTTGTTGGATAGAACAGAGAGAAATGGAGAGAGGAGGGGAAGATAGAGAGGAGGAGAGAAAGATAGACACCTGCAGACCTGCTTCACCGCCTGTGAAGCGACTCCCCTGCAGGTGGGGAGCTGGGGTTCGAACCGGGATCCTTATGCTGGTCCTTGCGCTTTGCACCACCTGCGCTTAACCTGCTGCGCTACAGCCCGACTCCCTACCCCTCCCTTTTCTATTTCTCTCTGTCCTATCCAATAAAAATGAAAAAAAGACCTTTAGGAGCAGTGGACTCGTAGTGCTGGCACTGAGTCCCATTGATAACCCTGGAGGTGTGTGTACACACACACACACACACACACACAAACACACACACACGAGTTGAATGTGCACTTACTGAGTTTCTGCTAAGAGTCATACAATGAAACTCAAAGAAGGGAAATTCGAGAAATAACGGTTAATCACAGAGGTGGCAGACCACCACGCCACAGTGTAGGTTGTGGAGAAGGTGGTCACAGAAGAGACAGTTGTGCCAACAAAGTCAACAAACACATCTATTTCATACTTTTGTCTTTTGTCTAATCTGCCTGTATGTACTGAGCAGGATTAGTTGAGCAGAACAGACCAAAACTAGAATCTAAATTAGGCAAAACCCAGGAGTAAAGAGAGAATATTATTGCAAGAAAATCAACTGAATCACAAGAATGTTAACTGCCAATAAGTATCCCTCATCCTTGAAAGACTGACTAAATCTTTTATGGTGTTTTTGGAGGGCAGAGGAGAAAGAAAGCTATTTGGGGAGGCAGGGACATGCTTCTGGAGTTTGTTTTTGGTAACCTGCACTCACCACTGAATTAATCCATCATTTTATGTCCTTTTTGGTGCTTAATGTTTGTATAATGACCTAATGACAAAGAGAAATGAAGACAGATGTATTCATTTGCATGACTTCACTTATGTATCGAGGCATATGGAACAAAACTCTGCAGTGAAAACAGCACAACTTGGGAGAATTGATATGTACTGAAAATTTCTTTCTTTTCAAATTTTATTGCAAGTATCCCTCCACAAATTAAGATGGCTATATAGCAGAGAATGTGGAATCCCCAAATTAGCCAGTAGCACAGGGAGCAGATGATGCCCATCCTGGAAAGCAATGAGATGGTTTGGGATTTGACATTTTCCCCTAACCACCATATTTAATTATCTTAGACTCAACACAACCAACAAGAATCTCACTGATAGAATGGGATTGAGTTGTTTGCTGTTTTACTTGGTTATTTCAATCTTTTTAATTACTGAATTCCAGAAAGCTTTAAGAAATGTAATAATGATGTCTGGCAAAAGCAAGAGACTAGAAAACTGCAAATAAGAAACTTTAACAATATATATGGTTACAAAGTTAATGCACAGAAAACTACAACTCTTATGTAGATAAAGAATAGCTAGTCTGAAGTCTCAACAGAAGACTCCATTTATAATAGTCAAGAAACAAAATCCCTAGGAAAAATTTTAATAAAAAAACGTGAAAGTTCTATGTGAGAAGAACTTTAAAACACTCCTGAAATGTAGGATATATGACCAAGGCAAATGGAAAACAGAAATAGCACTTATTATAAGCCAGCAATGTTTTCATAAATAGAGCATAGCACAAAGCAGATAGATCCCTATAATCTAGAAATGAATATTCTACTGGATAGCATAACCAAACACTAAAAGCGGCAATTCTTCCCTAAATTAAGCTACACAGTTCACAATATTGATGAATATGCCAAGAGGGTATCTTGAGGTATGAGATATATTTAATTTTATTATAAAAATGGAGCATGCATCCTTGCAAAGATTCTGTGAGAAACTGTATTTTCAAAGTATACTAGCTTGCTGTTTAATAAGTTGTGCAAAAAATAGTCCCTCTCCATGAAGTCTACCTAATTGACGCAACAAAGTTATGACTAGATATCACACACTCCCTTGAGGTTATAAAAGGAACCAGATTCCCTAAAATCAGGTATTTGTGGTGAGGAGGTTGGCACAGTCTCTGTGCCTGTCTCCCAAACACTGGACACATGTTCTTGTACAAAGAAAGAAAAGTACATAGGTAGAGGGTTTTCAGAATCCATGTTGGACTGCCTTGGTGTTTTATACTATATCTCTTATAGAATAAAGGTACAATATAACAAGCTTGGTTTGTGAATCTCTTGGTGTCTGAAAATCATTGCTTGTTAACTTAATCAAAAAATATAAAGAGGGGGTTGGGTAATGGCGCACTTGGTTAAGCACATGTGTTACAATGTGCAAGGACACGGTTCAAGCCCCCAGTCCCCACATACAGGAAGGAAGCTTCACAAGTGGCAAAGCTGTGCTGCAGGCGTTTCTCAGTCTCTTTCCTTTTCTCTCTCTTTTTAAAATAAATTTGTGTATTTATTTTTGGATAGAGACAGAAGGAAGTTTAAAAAAAATTTTTTAAGCATTTTATTTTTGAGAGAGATGAAGAGAGAAAGACACAGAGAGAAACACCAGAGCACTGCTCAGCTCTGGCTTATGGTGGTGCAGGGGATTGAACCTGGGACTTCAGAGCCACAGGCAGGAGAGTCTCTTTCTTTCTCTATCTCCTCCTTTTCTCTTAATTTCTCTCTGTTTCTATCCAATAAATAAATGAATAAGTAAATGTATTATAAAAATATATAACTAATGGTTGTATTTTGGGGTGGCACAGTGGATAAAACATTGGATTCTTAAGCATGAGGTCGCAAGTTCAATCCCCAACATATCATGTGCCAGATTAATGCTTTTCTTCTTTCTCTCTCTTTCTTGTTAATAAACAGAAGAATATTTTCAAAATAAAACTAATACTAAGAAGGAGAAAGTCAAACGCTGGATGACTTCACTCATATGTGTAACATAAAGAAACAAAATAAACAAAACATAACAAAAACAAACCCCTGAACTCTTGCAGTAGAAGTGAGGTTACTAGAAGCAAAGGGTGTTGGAAACAAAGAGCACTGATGGACCAAAGAGCACTGATGGACCCTGGGGAAAGATCTCTAGTATGTTGATGGTGGGCAGGGTATGCTAACATCTTTCAATGTGAATCTGTACTTCAAAAGAGAGAGAGCCCTAAAATTCATGGGTTTAAATGAACAGAGAATTACAAAGTGGACAATTACAACAATAATTGCTGAAAGTAGAAAGAGACAAGGAGTGATGCTGGCAACAAGGAGTGATCAAGGTTATGATCAAGGTAAATAAAAGGCTATGGTGGTGCATCCTGGGAAGATTGCTAACAGACTGAGGAAGTAGTAGTGTTATGGATGATTTCTGGAGGAGTTATTCCTAGCTAAGCTCACTCCTGAAGGCAACCTCAGTCAGCCAAATGGAAGTATTAATGAAGAGGAATACTAAATGGTAGGAGATTACATGAGTTTCACCAACTCAATTTGAAATTTCTCAGTTTGGACTCATATTAGAGTCACCTGGAGAACCTGGACTCACTCTGGGGCCAATGAAATCAGAATCAGGATACTTCCTGGTAGGGAAAATATATATATATATATAGAGAGAGAGAGAGACAGAGAGAGAGAGAGAGACAGAGAGAGACAGAGAGAGAAAGAGAGAGAGAGAAGGAAATGAAAAAAAGAGACCAAATTGCGACTCAGCTTAGCACATTTTGTGATGGAGATTGAACTTGGGACCTCAATCATGCAGTCTTTTCTCTACTACTGAGCTATCTCCTCAGCCAAAGATATAAATAATTTAACACCTTCAATTTTTTTATCTCTCTTGTTTTCAGCTTAGAAGAATGAAGGATGGAGATAAAGACAGGGAGAGAAATAGCCCAGATGTCCAGTGCGCAGACAGAAAACATTCACAGGGACCCCGAGCATTCTGGATAACACAGACTTGTGAAAGGAGTACAGAAGGTGGAAGCAGAGGGCCCATGACCACGGCTCAGAAGGCTTCAGCCAAAGGTATTTACAGAAAAACATTGATTCATTTATTTTCATGAGAGTGAGAGATAGAAAAATAGGTAAACAAATAAGGAGATACATACCAGAGGGATTGAACCTGGAACTCCTATGGCCTTAGGCATGCAAGTATAGTCTTTCCAAGATTTTTTTTTCTAACTAAAGTGTAAATTTTGACATAACTAGTTATGCTCATGCAGTTGCGGTAATATTATACAGCAATCTCTTGTACCCAGAACCTTGTTTTTATTTATGGAACCTTCCTGCATTACTTTGGAGATCAGTCTGGAGAACCATCAGAAGACTAGAAGTGAACCTACCCTATGACCTTGCAATTCCTCTCCTGGGGATAGATCCTAAGGAACTAAACACACCTATACAAAAAGATCTGTGTCTACCTATATTCATAGCAGCACAACTTGTAATAGCCAAAACTGGAAGCAACCCAGGTGTCCAACAACAGATGAGTGGCTTAGAAAGTTGTGATACAAATACACAATGGAATACTACTCAGCTATTAAGAATGATGAATTCACCTTCCTCACCTCATCTTGGATGAAGCTTAAAGAAATCTTATTAAGTGAGATAAGCCAGAAAGAGTGAATATGGGATCATCTCACTCATGGATAGAAGTTGAGATGTAAGAAAAGAAAGGGAAACACAAAGCAGAACTCTGGGCGGGGGTCTGGGGTTGGGGAGGAGAGGCTTTCAGGTTCTGGTGCATGATGATGGAGGAGGGTGAGAGTGCTTTGCAGAAAACTGAGAAATTAAACAAATGTATCAACAATCGTATAAACTGTAAACCATTAATCCTCCCAATAAAATTTTTTAAAGGCTACATCTGCTTAAATTAATAGGATTCAAAGAACTAAAAAAATATATAATGCAGGGAGTTGGGCGGTAGCGCACTGGGTTAAGTGCACGTGGCGCAAAGTGGAAGGGCCAGCATAAGGATCCCGGTTCAAGGCCCCCGCTCCCCACCTTCAGGGGGGTCGCTTCACAGGCGGTGAAGCAGGTCTACAGGTGTCTATCTATCTCTCCCCCTCCTCTCCTCTCTCCATTTCTCTCTGTCCTATCCAACAACAATGACATCAATAACAACAATAGTAACTACAACAATTTAAAAAAAGAAACAACAAGGGCAACAAAAGGGAAAATAAATAAAATATATATAATACAATACCACAAGCAGGGCACAGATAGTGATGCCATCAGGATACAAAACATTTCTGTCAATAAAAGGGTGATTGACATATTCCCCTTTTACAGATATACTCAAATCCTTCCTATCAAGACTTCTTTTTAAAAACCAGGAAACTCCTGTCATATTCCTTATGACGGTACCCCTCCCCCATTTTAAGAATGTGAAATAAATAGAATCATACTATGAGAATTTTGTGACTGAGTTAATACACACAGCTAATTTTCTGGATATTCTTCTAAGTTATAGTGTGTAGCAGTTGTTTGTTCCTTTTTATTGTTGGGAGTTTTCTATGGTTCAGATATATCACCATGACTATTTATTTACTTGGTGAAGGACATCTTGGTTGTTTACAGTTTGGAGCTCTAATAAACATAGTTGCTATAAATGTTCATGCAGTCTTCTGTGTGAAACAAAGTACTTGTTTCTCTGAGATAAATGCCCAAGGGTACAATCCTGGGTCATACAGTAGCCCAATTTCCCAATAAAAAGTTAAATTGTTTTTCAAGGTAGCTGTCCCATTATATATTCCCACAAGCAGTGTTAGAGTGGTCCAATTTCTTTGCACCCTCACCAATATTTGATGTGGTAGTTTTTGTGAGCTATTCTGATAACTGTGTAGTAATAACTAATAGTGGTTTAAATTTGTGGATAATTTGAACTATTTCCCTATAGGAAATATAGGACTGCTGAACATTTGTGTTTGTGTATGTGTGTCTATTTGACATCTATTTATCCTCTTTGGTGAAATATATTTTTGAACATTTTTCTAATCATATTGTTCTATTTATTTATTTATGAGTTACAAGAGTTGCTTACATAATCTAGATATTAGTCTCCTACTCAAAATGTGGTTCGCAAAGTTTATCCCAGTTTCTAGACTTCCTTTCCATCCTTGAACAAAGTGTTCTATAGAGCAAATAATTTCCTTTTGATAAAGTCCAGTTGATGATGTTTTGCTTTTATGAATTTTAACAGATTTCCTATGTTTTCTTTTTTCCTACAGCTTCTAAAAGTTTTTGCAATTTACATATGAGTTGGTGGTTAATTTTGAGCTGACCTTACACAAGGCTTGAGACTCAGTGAGAATGCATATTTATACTTTCATCTATGGATGTCCAATTGCTCCAGTAAGTTGCTGAAGATGCTATGGTGTGCCAATGATTGTTTTCAAACCTTACCAGAACCAGCTGGGCATATTTATGTGGCTTTCTGAGTTTTCTTTTATTATTATTATTATTTAATTATTGGATAGAGACAGCCAGAAATTGAGAGGGAAGGGGGTGACAGAGAGGGAGAGAGACAGAGAGACATCTGCAACACTGCTTCACCACTCGCAAAGCTTTCCCCCTGCAGATGGGGACTGGAGGCTTGAACCTGGGTCTTTGCGCATTGTAACATGTGCACATGTCACATGACTATTTTTTCTCACTTTACCTTTAAGTAGGAGTAGGAAATTTTTAAATCCACCAATGGTCATTTGGATGTTTATGACATCATTTGTGGACCATACAAAATCATCAACTTAGGGGGCCAAGTGGTGGCATACCCAGTTGAGTGCACACATTACCATGCTTGAGGACCCAGGTTTGAACTCCCGCTCCCTGTCTTCAGCGGGGAGCTTCACAAGCTGTGAAGCAAGTACTGCAGGTGTCTTAACACTCTCTTTCTCTCTCTACCTCCTCCACTCCTCTCGATTTCTCTCTGCTCTAGTCCTTTTTCCAACTATGACACCATCTCCCCAGACAATAACCTGGGTCTATCTGCATATCAGATGTCAGGCTCAGGCAAAAACTAGTAAAGTCACGGGCCCATTGGAATATACCTAAAATAGACCTACTAGCATTTTCCAAAATGGAGACCCCAAATCTTTATCTCCAATATTCCAGCCTTTAGGTTCATGATTAGTCAACATGAACCTGCTTTATATCTTAACTTTTTTTCAACCACCAGGTTCTAGATGATACCATGATGCCAGCCTGACTTCCCTGGGCAGACGACCCCACCATGTGTCTTGGAGCCCTGTCTCCCCAGAGCTCTGCCCCACTAGGGAAAGAGAGAGACAGGCTGGGAGTATGGATCAACCTGCCAACACCCATATTCAGCAGGGAAGCAATTACAGAAGCCAGACCTTCCACCTTCTTTGGGTTCTCCATTTTGGAAAAAGTTAGTAGGTCTATTTTAGGTATACTCCAAAGGGTTATAATGATTCTTGGTTCATACTCCCAGAGGGATAAAGAATAGGGAAGCTATCAAGGGAGGGGATGAGATATGAAGCTTTGGGGGTGGGCATTGTGTGGAAATGTACTCCTTTATCCTATAGTCTTGTCAACATTTCCATTTTATAAATAAAAATTAAAAAAAAATAATCTCTGTCTTATCAAATAAAATATAAAAACAAAGTGAAAATAAATGGCCTCTGGTAGTGGAGGTTGAATTGTTATGTGGAAAACTGGGGAAATAACACATGTACAAATTATTTTATTTTACTGTCAATTGAAAATCATTAATATCACAATAAAGAAGTAAAAATGACCTCTGGGAATGGTAGATTCATAACTCTGGCACTGAGCCCCTGTGGTAACCTTGGTAGTAATAAAATAATAAACTTAGAAATTAGTATTCAATGTTGCTGCAATTTTTTTTAACTTATTGAGTTTCAAGTCTTGTCTGTGGTTACCTTGGTAGGTTCAGACCAAATGATTTTGTAAGATGTATAGGTGTGGGGGCTAGACATTTCCCACTCTTATTTTAAAATACCATTTCATCTATTCAACTTCCTTTCCCTTCCCATAAGACCCAAATTATCTGTTCTATATCTACAAATCATTTTTATGTATTTATTTTTTGTGTATGGGGTTCTAATAATAGTGTCAATCAAAAAATATAGATCAATTTGGAAAGAATAGGCATCTCTCCTATGATAAATATTTGAATCCATGAACATAACGTATCTCCAATCATGTAAGCTTCTTTGCTCAAGTTTATCAGCATTTTGCAGTTTCTAGCATGCTTGTTCTGTATATGTTTTGTTAGTTTTACATTTAAGTTTTGCTTTCCTTTCTTTTTTCTTCTCCTTTCTCCCTTTCTCCTTTCCTTACTTTACCTTATCTCCCCATTCCCTTCCCTCCCCTCCCCTCCCCTTCCCTTCCCTTCCCTTCCCTTCCCTTCCCTTCCCTTCCCTTCCCTTCCCTTCCCTTCCCTTCCCTTCCCTTCCCTTTCCTTCCCTTCCTTCCATTCTTCCTCCCTCCCTCCCTTCCTTCCATCTTCCCTTTATTTTTTATAGAGTCAGAAAGAGTGAAAGAGACCAAAACATTGACGATTTCTTCAATGCAGTGGGGCCAGGCTTCAGCCTGTGTCATATGCACAGCAAAGGAACACATTATCCAAATGAGTTACTGCATGTACTCTTTAATTATTTCATTTTGAGGAAAGAAAAATAATTACAAATGACTCTATATTATTATTTTGATATAAATGTGTTCGTTGCTCATTGGATAGTTAATAGATAGTCAACTGGCTTTTATATTTCTATCTTGTGGCCTTGCTGTATTCACTGAACAGTTCTAAGAGGATTTATTTATCTTTATCATTAATTTTTTATGTATGTCGTTTCCTATGTAGACAAACATACAGATGAAAGACTTTTATTTCTTTGTTTCTAATATATATGCCTTTTGCCATTCTTGCCTAATCCATAGGCTAGAATATCCAGTACTATATAAACTAAGTTTATTGTAGATGCTCTATAATATTGAGCACGTTTGTTTGTTTTTGGACAATTTTTTTTTATATTATCATGAAGGAGTTGAGTTTTAATTTTCCTTTGCATTGACTGTGAGAGGTCATGTGAGTTTTCTCTTTAGCTCACATTGAATGGATTTTTCTTTTCTTTCTTTTTCTTTTTCTGTCTCCAGGATTATCGCTTAGTGCCTACACCACAAATCCACTGCTCCTGGAGGCCATTTTCCCCATTTTGTTGCCCTTGTTGTTGCCTTTTCTGTAGTTGTTGTTGTTATAGCTGTTGTTGTTGGATAGGACAGAGAAAAATGGAGAGAGGAGGGGAAGACAGAGAAGAGGAGAGAAAGATAGACACCTGCAGACCTGCTTCACTGCTTGCGAAGTGACCCCCCTGCAAGTGGGGAGCTGGGGGCTTGAACTGGGATCCTTATGCTAGTCCTTGCTCTTTGCATCCTGTGCACTTAGCCCACTGCACTACCGCCCAGCCCCTTGAGTGGATTTTTAATACTGAAGCACTCTTTTACATCTGTAAAAGAAATACCAATCATGTGATATGTAAATATAGATACTCTTTTATATACTGTCTTATTTATTTGATAATACTTGCATGAAGGACTTTCTTGCATTCATATTCATAAGTGATTTATATTCTGTACTACTTTCATTTGAGATCAGAAAAATAATACTAGCTTCATAAAATCAATTGAAAAATAAATTCTTCCCTCTACTAATTTCTGGAAGAGATGGTGTAAAATTGCTGCATATTCCTTTTTTTTAAATATACACTTGATATAATTTTTTTCAGTGGGTCTATATATTTTTGAAAAGCTTTTACATCACACTTCATTTACTGCAAAATAGTTACAGGGTAGTTCAGATTCTTTCATGTATTATACTTATCTCACTTTTCATCTACATTCAGTTGTGGTTTGGGCATTTCAAGTCAACTTTCAATTAAATGAGTACTTTCAGCTCAGTTGGATAGCGTGCTGTTTTTGCTATCTGTGTGACCCAGGTTTGAACCTGAGACTGGTCCCCACTGCATTGGAGGAAGTTGTCTGTCTGTCTGTCTGTCTATCTACCTATCTCCCTCTTTGTCTCTGTCTCTTTATCTGGAAAAAAAAAGTCATCCTGGAGTGAAGTTGTAGTGACAACCAAAACAAACAAACACTATCTTTGCAGGTGAACACTGGGATACATGCCTAAGCATGCAGTAGACTGAAAGGCGCTGTCTCAGAGTGTGGTGCGTGAAAAGTGACTGGTGGGAAAGAGACCTGGACGCAAACAAGGGGAGTATTCGTATTTGAGTTTTAGGAAAGTTTAGTCCGTCAGTGTTAAAGCACTGAACTAAGCAGTGGCAACAACGTATGACGTCAAGGACAAGGCATTAGAGCTGGGTCAGAAAGAGCTATCTGAAGGCCACCATAGCAATGTATTGTATTAATTAAGCTTGGCTAGGTTGTGTTAACAAATCAAAAACTGAACGATGTTTATGCTGTGCATATACAAGTCTGGTGGGTGTTCCTGGTGCTGGAGCATCCAGTTCTGCTCCAAACAGAGACAAAGGGGATTTGCATTTCCACTTGGGGACACTAGTTTGATGGTTTTCAAATTGTGCACTAAAGTGCAGCAAGATTTTAGAGTGAAATCATATGGACTAATTAAAACATTTTAGTAAAACACAACTGCATTTGATATTTGTTGGATGAACCGCTATCTACTAACCAGATGTGTAGTTCTGTTCAACTGTAGATCAGAGGTTTTTTTTTTTTTTTTTTTTTTTTTTTTTTTGTCTTTTTCAAGAAAGTGTAGGCCATGCCTCCCCTCATCTTTTCAAAGCTGTATTTTTGGTGGTTTCTGTGACTCAAGGAAGCTTTATGTGAAAACCAATGTGGAACAGGAAGTGAGGTTGTCAATGTTTAAGTTGATTTGACAAGTTGAGAAGCTATGTGTCCCCAATAAGTACATACAAACCATTCCAAAATATTTGGGTTTTTAATTTTATTATTTTGTTGTACAGAGAAAAATTGAGAGGGGAGAGAATACTGAAAGGGAGAGAGAAAGATAAGACACCTGCAGACCTGCTTTACTGCTCATGAAGTGTCTCCCTCGGTAAGTGGGAAGCGGGGGGTTTTGAGCACATGTCCATGCACTTAGCAATATGCTCTTAACCCAGTGTACAACCACCTGGTCCCTATTAGGGTTTTAAAAGATGTTTTTTTTTTTTTTTTCAAATGAATACTAAGTGGCTAAGATACAGTGCTGTTTGGATCCAATTCTTTATGTGAAAGCATTGCTACTTTACACGACTTAGAGATGCTAAGAAAAAATTACTGAAACATTGATGGCTCTGTGAGCTGAGAAAGTTTGGAAACTTCTGCCCTTGAACTTAATCCTGCCTGCACTTAGCTGGTGGAAGGGAAAAGCGCACTTTCTAAAAAGCCATAGCCTTCTGCTGCTCATATTTCAAGGACCAGAACTTAGCAGGGGAGGAGCAGGAAATTAACACCTGAGAGACTGAAATTCATCAGTAGCAGGCAACTTGAGGAGAAACTGTCCTATGTTAGAGATAAATTAGCATGTGGGGAGCAAGAAAGAGAGGGGGAAAAAGGACCTCAAGATTCTGATATCTGATTGAAAGATACTGACATCTATCATGGAGAAAGGGAATCTGGAATGTGAGAGGACCTTTCTTGTGGATTAAAGAGTAGAGATACAGGGGGAGTCAGGAGGTAGCACAGTGGGTTAAGCGCAGGTGGCGCGAAGTGCAAGGACCAGTGTAAGGATCCAGGTTCAAGCCCCCAGCTCCCCACCTGCAGGGGAGTCACTTCACAGGCGGTGAAGCTGGTCTGCAGGTGTCTGTCTTTCTCTCCCCCTCCTCTCTCCATATCTCTCTGTCCTATCCAACAATGACAACATCAATAACAACAACAACCACTACAGCAACAGTAAAAAGACAACAAGGGCAACAAAAGGGTAAATAAATAGATTAAAAAAAAAAAGAATAGAGATGCATTCATGATGGTTCACATAGTGAAAAAAGCAATGAAATTGGGGAAAAAAACTTGTCTCAGTATATGCATGTGTATGTGCATGTGATGTGTCACACTGGGGCTTCACTTCTCCAGGCTGACTTGATATTTTTTAAATTTCGGATAGAAAGACAGAGACAAAGTAGAGAAGAAGACATCATAGTACTGACACTTCCTTTACTATGGTGGGGACTATCCATGTGACTGTTTTACTAGCCCTCTTAGCACGCTTTTAAAAACATTTTGTTGGGGGCTGGGCAGTAGCAAACCCAGTTAAGTACTATTTGCAATGACTGGCACATTCGAGCCTCTGCTTCCTACTTGTAGCAGGGATGCTTCATGAGTCATGAAGCAGGCCTGCACATGTTCTCTCTCCCTCTTTATATAACCCTCCTCTCTCAATCTTTCTCTCTCCCTTCTCTCTCTTTTTTAACAGAGCTTTGGTCAGCTCTGGATCATGGTGGTGCAGGGGTTTAATCCTGGGACTTTGGAGCCTCAGGCTTGAAAGTCTCTTTGTATAACCATTATACTCTCTACCTCTGTCCCTCAATTTCTTTCAGTCTTGCAGAATAAAATAAAAAAATTAAAAAAGGGGAAAAATGCCTGTCAGGAGCAATGGATTTGTAGTGCTGGAATATAGCCCCACTGATAGCCCTAGAGACAAAATAAATATAAATATAAATATAATAATAATTAATAAAGTCATACATTTTTCAGTGCTAGTGTGGGAAAGTGTCTTGCCTTCTGCTGGGTTTCCTGCATCCACAGTGGTACGTGGCACATCAGTTAATGCTGACTAGTAACAGCTGAATGAATGAGCGCATCAGCTCCACTGCAGGGAGTTATGACCTGGTAATGAACACTGGCTTATGCAAACAGAATTACTGCTGGATGATGCAGAAGCAACATGATAAAGGAGCAGAACTTGAACAGGAGCAGAGTGATTTCCCTAAGCTTTCTTGGCTGATTATTATTATTACTTTTTTTTTTTTTTAACCATTGCCTTAGTAAGGGGGATTGAAGCTCACACCAGAATACTATAGCTGTATACAAGCATAGATTTTTTTTTGGAAAGAATATTACTGCTCACACAACAGCTTTCTCTGTATATTAATTTTGGTGATGCTGCTAGGAAGTTTATCCCCCTCAGGAAATAAACAGATGCTTTTTTTTTTTCCAATACTCATTTCAAGTTCCTCCCACCATCCCCTGGTTCAGCAAAACTGCTGGGATCAAAGCTAGGTTTCTGTGATGAACAGCTGCATTTGCAGTCTCATGTCTTCCTACCCATAGCAGAGAACAATCTCCTGGCACTGTTCAAGCCTGTGTAGTGACATGAGGGATGAACTACAATTTCTCTCATTCCCTGAGAATCTGGGCAGAAGTCAGACTCGAAGCAGGGGTGTATAGTACATAAATATTACCTATCACAAGTGTTCACGTGGAATGAAATCATGATTGGCATTTATTTCATGCAGTGAGGTGAGAGCTAGATGAACATCTGTAGATGTCTTACAGTATCTCAAAAGGTAGAGGATATACAAACAGGCAGTGTGAACCCTGATATATAAAAATGTGTGACCCTATCAATGTATGAACTTATAGATCAGGATATAAAACACAGTGGGGCAGAAAACAGAGATAGAGACTCTGTTCTGTGTAACTAATTCAGGTATCATATGTCTCCTGAAGCATTAAGAAAAAAAAATCACTGCTTAAAAAATAAGTTAGTACTCAAATTATTGCAACTTTCTACTTTTCCAAAATTAATGATAAGTGTCAGCATTTTCTGCTGATAGGCCACAACTTATTAACAAATTGTATAATTTTTCTGGGTTTCCTTATCTTTAAAAGAGATAACAGTATCTTCCTGTAAGCTGTTGTGTGATAAGAACGTCACAAAGAACTTACAGTGCCTTCTACATTGGAAGTGTCCATAGATATGTGAGCTGTGCCATTATTCTCATGATATGAGTAGAAGAATAAGTAGCTGTTGTATTTAACAGACATCTTTGGCAATCCAGTAATAACCATGAGCCCTCTTCCAAGAAAAAATTTACATACACTTTCAGGGAAATCCATAGATTTCCTTCGAATCTACCCATACCATCTACATAAGAAGCTCTGTGCATCTTAAATCAGACCATATTGATGCAAGATGAAGACAGAATATTCTCTGGTGTGGAGACATTTTATAATCTGTGTACAAAGCAGGTAGAAGTCATGGGATATCAAATAATGCCTGAACTAATCAGTCGTAACAATACGATGAAACCCACACATAGTCATGTTAGCAGAAGCAGGCAGTGACTCACCTCAGTCAGACTTCTCCCACTTTTGTTAAACAGGATGATTTCAGTGGTGGACATTTATATCTGAGAATCTAACTTTTTTTCAAAACTTATTTTTGGATCATCTTTACTTATTGGGTAGAGACACACAGAAACCAAGAGGAAGAGAGAAAAAAGAGAGACTCCTGTAGCACTGCTTCACCCTTCACAAAGCTTTTCCCCTGCAGGTGGGGGCTGGGAGCTTGGACCTGGGTCCTTGAACACTGTATCATGGGCACTCAACCAGGTGCACCACCACTCACCCCCTATATCTGAGAATCTATAAGGTCCACAAAAAAAGCACAGGTCACAGGCCATTTTCTTCTAGGAAACCATTTTATCTGTGACTTTTTAGTTGGTGGTGGTTGTAAGCCCATTCTCAGAGTTGATGTGACTGAAAACTAAATTCTTCAAGTTAAGTGTAAGCATATGGTACAGGTGGTACAGGAATTACTCTAATCTAAAATGTCTTCCTATGGAATTTAAGAACATTCATACAGTTAGTCATGGACAATTTCAGTCCAAAATATTGTTGAACATCTATTATTACCAGATTTTGTGCTAGGGACTTGCATTTAAAGATAAATAACCACAACCTTTATCTTCCTGCAATTCAGAATGTAAGTTTTGTTTAGCATACAACTATCTTTATCAGTAATTTCACTGAGATGTAGCTGGACCACAGGTTGGCCTGGGAGCCCAAAGAACATAGCAATCTGTGGTGGGCTATGGCTTTGTCTTCAGAGGTGTAACTTCTTCCTTTAGATGAGTGGAGAAAGTGTGCTGAGAATACTGCTATCATTTCCATTTAACAGTTGGAAAAAGAGAACTGTGTGTTGAATCTCTTCTTTTTTTTTAACTTTTTCTTTTTACATTTTTAAAATTTTCTTTATTTATTCACTGAATAGAGACAACCAGAAATTGAGAGGGGAGGGGGTTATAGAGAGGAAGGGAGACAGAGAGACTGCCTCACCATTTGTGAAGCTTCCCCCCTGCAGGTGGGGACCGGGGCTCAAACCTGGGTCCTTGTGCACTGCAACATGTGCCTTCAACCAGGTGCACCACCACACAGCCCCTCGAATCTCTATTTTTATTCCATGTTGTGTTGCTATCTTTTTGATAAGTATCTTTTTAAAGAAAATATGCTTTATTTATTTTATTTCAATGAGAGATACACAGGGAAAAATAGATAAGATGGTGATTGATAGATAGACAGAAGACAGCACTGACTTGTGGTGGTGCTGGGAACTGAACCTGGAACTTGCCAGCCTCAGAACATGCAACAAGTCTTCTTGCATAAGCCTTGTGTTATCTCTCCAGCCCTTGGTTAAGTTTTTGTTTGTTTGTTTGTTTGTTTTTTGTTTTTTTACTAGTGCACTGCTTAGCTCTAGTTTATAGTGGTGCTGGGGACTGAACCTGAGACCTTTGATGCCTCAGGCATTGGAGGATTTTTGCATAACCATTTTGCATTATGCAATTTCTCTAGCACCAGTAAGTAACTTAATGGGGATAATTAGGCAGGAAAAAGCAGAGCAACTGTAGTTAGGATTAAAATGGTATGATGTTTTGCCCAGGAAATCTAGCAGAATAATCAGAGATGAGAGATTATCTTCTCAAACTGGTGGGTGAGGAGAATGAACCTTAGCTGGGACACCAGGTGAGGCAGCATTAGCAGCTAGTGAGATCCAGTCCTCAGTGAGCTAGGTGGCTGAGCCAGTGCACAAGTCTGGAGGGCAACGCTTGAGTATTTTTCTGCCTGAAGAGGCAATGTAGGGAGGGCAGAACAAACAAACAAAAAAAAGACCCTTTTAAAGTAGTTAGGACAAACAAGGACTAGAATTACATTTGCTTAATCTTCCATGGATACTATGTACCCACAAGTCTACTGTGAGCTAGATAACCTGATTGAACAGAGGAATGAAAAGGAAGAAGCCTCTGAGAGCAGTGTAGAGCCGTTAATTCTTTTCAAAATTTCATACAATTTAAACTTCAAAACAACTTTGTAAAGACAACAAGTTCTCCATGTTACAGATTAGGAAACCAGGACTTGGGAATCAGTTTGTTAAACACAACTCTGTATATGTTTCCTTCCTTTTTTCCTTCCTTCCTTCCTTCCTTCCTTCCTTCCTTCCTTCCTTCCTTCCTTCCTTCCTCCCTTTGTTGGATAGAGACAGAAAAATTAAGAGGAAAGGAGGTAGTAAGAAAGCATGTCATACACACACACACACACACACACACACACACACACACACACACACACACCTACACCTGCAGCACTGCTTCACTGCTTCACTGCTTGTGAAGCTTTCCCTTTGCAGGTGGGGACTGAGGGCTTGAACTCAGGTCCTTGAGCACTGTAATGCACATGTTCTGCCAAGTACCCTACCATCTAGTACCCGTGTATAGGCTTTTCACTACACATAATCACCTTCTTACCTAAGTCAATCTATAAAATGTCAAAACTGCCAAAAAGTAATCACTAAACAGTGGAATCAAGTATGTACAGATGAAAGACTGATGAGGAGAGGGTTGAGTAAGAAGGCTAGATTCTGGGAGATTCCATGTCGGGAGGGGACAGTAAATCAGTCCCTCTCAATTGGCTACAAATATCAGAGCCATTAATTTAATCCCCCCCGTCCCATTTTATGAAACTTGATGCATTTCAAATAAAGGAACAGATGGAAAATGAATAGAGCAATCACTGCAGATAACCAAGAGGCACAGCACCAAGGGAGCCCCATGGACTCTCCCCAGAGAAGCCAGGCAGCCTGCCACAGGAACATGAGTTCTATTAGAGCCCTATTGAGAGCTCACTGGGATTGGAACTGGATGAGGCCAGGCTGCCATACATCAAGGAAACCGTCCACATCCTACTTCCTGCTTCCATTTACTTCACAAGGAGGGCAGTCTTCTCTCTTGGCTCCTCCAGTGGTCCAGATCTTTTCTTGTGCTCTCTATGAGAAACAATCAAATTTTTTGCCTCAAGCAAAAGGGTTCCCATTAAAGGGTCAGCTTTAAGTAAACTAGCAGAGAAGCCACAGTCGCTTATATTAACTCTCTGCTGAAACCTCAACTTACTATTAGTACCTTGATCACCGTATCCAACTGTCTTGTAGCCTCACTCTAGGAGAGGATTAGTTTCTTTCCATCCATCCAACCATCCATCTATCCATTCAATCTATTGAATTTCTTTTTTAAAAATATTATTTATTTATTACTGAACAGAGAGAGAGAGAGAAAGAAATTGAGAGGGGAGGAGGAGATAGAGAAAAAGAGAGAGAGAGAGACCGCTGCAGCACTGTTTCACCATTTGTGAAGCTTTCCTCCTGCAGGTGGGAACTGGGGGCTTGAACCTGGATCTTTGCGCACTGTAATGTATGCGTGTTACCGCCTGGCTCCTTCCCATTGAATTTATATTGATTATTAGCTACGTTCTTAGACAAGTTGCTATCCACCAATAAACAAGATACATTTAGTCCCTTATCTCGAGGCATTTATATTCTAGTAAGAGAGACAAATCTTAAGCGATTAAAAATTACAGCCAATGTAATTAGTACTGACTTGTGAACCAGAGGATAAGGATTCTAGATTGGGATGAACAAGGAAAGAGTTGCTAGACATATAGTCATAATTGGTTTGTTATATTCTAGAGAAAAAAAATAGTCATACTGTCTTGGCAAAGTCACTGAAATCTCTATGAACTGTAAAGGATGCTTTTCATTGATTTCAAGATAACATCACTTGTAAGGAATATTGCTTTTTCTCATTCACTACTAAGAATGTTGGCAATTAAATTCCGACAGGTTTTCTTACCACTGTTTTAAAACATTTCTCAAAAAAAAAAAAGACTTACCTATTTAACTTATAAGAGAGAGTGATGAATTAGAGTACTACTCTGCATATGTGGTACTGAGGAGAAAACCCTGAATCTCACACATGAATGGTATATACCCTACCCACTGAGCCACCTCACTGACAATCTCCCTCCTTTTTTTGTGCTGCCAGGGCCTCATGTGTGTACATGATTCCACCACTCTAGTCTTTTTTTTTTTTTCTTTTTATTTCAGTTTGAGACAAATAAAAAGGGAGAAAGAGAGACGGAGAAGGAGGCACCATAGTACTGACCCAACACCTCCCATGAAGCTTCCCCAGGTGCCTCGGTACTCCTATGGGGTACTGGGGCTTGAACAGGAAGCCTGGTGCATGGTAACAAATGCACCACACCAGAAGAGCTACTTCCTAGTCTTGATTCTTATATTAAAAATGCATATGTGTACATCTAAGGGGAAATGTAAATTAAATAAATTTGTGGAAGTTTCTCTTGCGCTCTCTCCCCCCTTCTCTCCCTTCTTCCCTTTCTCCCTCCCTATGTCTTTTCCTTTAATTTTTAAAAATTTTTATTTATAAAAAGGAAACACTGACAAAAACCATAGGGTAAGAGGGGTACCAGGACTCAATATCCCACCCCATCGCCTCCCGGTAGCTTTCCTATTCTTTATCCCTCTGGGAGTATGGACCCAGAGTCATTATGGGGTGTTAGGAAATTGTGCAGCTGTGGTCGAACATTGGCAGGGCCCACAAACCACTATATTTCCATGCAAGTATTATTAACAGATATCCACCACGTTATCCCCTCAGGGTATTACTAATTCAGTTAAAACCATTGCAACAGTTGCTAAGGATGCTTCCACCTTCCCAACATGCCCTTTGTCTCTCTCCACCCCCTTTCCTAGCCAATACTGCCCCGACTTGACACTTCCAGAATTCTCCTATAAAAGTCGCTCCTGTTTGTGCTTTCTTTCTCTTCTCTCTCTTTGCTCTTTTCTCTCCCGCGACCTGACCTGGAAAAGGGCTGTTGGGCATAGTGGGAGGCAGCCATTTTGCTAGCTCCACATGGCCCGAACGGGTGTGCTCACGCCCAATTCTGGGGGCCCTTATGAATAAAGATTTGCATCTTGCTCCACCACAAATTCCTGGTCTCTTCTCTCTCCCCCACAACGCAACCCGACAATGGGGTGCAGAAGGTGGAAGGTCTGACTTCTGTAATTGCTTCTCCGCTGGGCATGGGTGTTGACAGGTCGATTCATACTCCCAGCCTGTCTCTCTCTTTCCCTAGTGGGGTGGGGTTCTGGGGAAGCACTGCTCAGTTCTGGCTTATGGTGGTGCTGGGGACTGAACCTGGGACCTTTGGTGCCAGAGGAATGAAAGTCTTTTTGCATCACCATTATGCTATCTTCCCAGCCTGGTTAAGGTATGCTTACAATTGCTTCACATTCATTTTCTGAACCAATGTCATCGATGTCTGTGTTTCCCACATGATACTGTCCTCTGGATATTAGAACACTAGTGAGGAAGACTTCATAGCACATGTTCTGTGACGGTTCTTATACTTTTTACAGGATGCTGAGAACTGTTTGACAAATCTTGATGCTTATGCCTCTTTGGTCTGACCAAGAAATGTCAACAGAATAGTTTAAATAACAAAACACATTCCTCCCTCAAATGGTCCTTACACAGTTTGTTGCCAGAAACTTCAAGTGCTTGCAGGTATGCCACCACATCCCCAAGAAAAACCACTGAATAAGCGTATGCACACAAGGACAACATGGCTACTGCAGGTTCAAGACCTACAAGATGTATCTTCAAGGTTAAGAGCATATGTGGGGGGAAGGAAGATAGTGAAAGTGGTCTCTGAATAAATGAAATATAGTGTGCTCCTCCAAACTCTACTTTTTGTGTTTTTTAAATAGTTTAATGATTTAATAGTGATTTATAAAATTATAGATTATGAGATAATAGTGATGTAGCTCCTTACCACTCTCACCACCAAAGTTCTGTGGTAACCACCTTAGTTTTTCCAAGGCAAGGTCATAGATATCCAAGTGCCACTTTCAACTGATGTTTTTTTTTTTTTCCCCCTTTTGTTGTCATTGTTGTTTTAACATTGTTGTTGTTGTTATTGTTATGGCTGTCATTGTTGTTGGATAGGACAGAGAGAAATAGAGACAGGAAAGGAGACAAAGATAGACATCTGCATACCTGCTTCACCACCTGTGAAGCAACGCCCCTGCAGGTGGGGAGCCAAGGGCTCGAACTGGGATCCTGATGCTGGTCCTTACACTTAGTGCCATGTGTGCCTAACCTGCTGCGCTACCGCATGCCCCCCACAGCTGATGTTTTTAAGTTACCCAAGAAAGGAGGAAGCCAAGGAGGCCAACTCTGAGTCTTCTGTTTCACTTTCAGTTACTTTAATCTGTTTTCTCTTTTGCTCTTTCATGTAAGAATGTGTTTGCAAAAAGAACCCTAAGACAGCAGGAACCTCACATCTTCACTATAGAGCCCCTACTTCCCCCAGTCCTGGCACCCTTGGATAGGGCCCACTTTCCCGTATGCATCTCCCAATCCAAACCAAATAATATTGCATCCGCCGATCACAACCTAACCAAAGCAACGATTGCCATCTCAACATGCTTCACCTCAGACTGTATCCAGAGACTTCACGTGTGGAATGACAACCCTTCAGCTTCATTACTCGGGTGAGACCTTTCCTTTAATAGTACACTCTAATTTCATCTCAGGTAGTTCACTTTCTAAAAAAGTCCCATAACCTAGATATACACCAGTTTCTGTGAGAGAGAGCTTATGTGCACACGTATCCATAAACTACTGCAAAATATATACCTGAAAGCAGGATTACACTAGAGTTTGCAGTGAGTACCTCCCTAACACTTCCTCTCCACTATTCCAAGCTTGGGATCCATGATTGCTCAACAAATTGTTTGGCTTCATATGTTAACTCTCTTTTCAATCACCAGGTTCCAGATGCCACCAGGATGCTGGCTAGGCTTCCCTGGATTGAAGACCCCACCAATGTGTCCTGGAGCTCAGCTTCCCCAGAGACACACCCTACTAGGGAAAGAGAGAGGCAGACTGGGGGTATGGACCGACCAGTCAACGCCCATGTTCAGCGGGGAAGCAATTACAGAAGCCAGACCTTCTACCTTCTGCAACCCTCAACGACCCTGGGTCCATGCTCCCAGAGGGATAAAGAATGGGAAAGCTACCATGGGAGGGGGTGGGTTATGGGGATTGGGTGGTGGGAATTGTGTGGAGTTGTACCCCTCCTACCTTATGCTTTTGTTCACTAATCCTTTCTTAAATAAAAAATTAAAAAAAAAAAAAAGACACCTATGGAGAAAAAAGCATGGCAGTTTTGGCCATCCCTGGCTCTGAACTCTGCAGGTCTGTAAGAATAACGTACAGATGAAGCTTCTGGCTCTGAAAGTTCCACTGTCACGATTTCTTCCAAGCCTTGGGAGTGGTCTTAGCAATGGGCAGGTGTTCTCCAATACAGTCACATAAAAATTGAAAAGGATATTTTTTTGGCCTTTTTCTCAAAGTACCGTCTCTCCTCAAACTTCATGGTTCAGGATCCACAAGACTTAACATTCCTACTTAAGCACCTAACCTGGAAAGCTTCAGACTTTATATCTTTAAGATCGTGCGAGAATCAAATAAGAACATAAGTGTGACTCTTCTTGGCACGTTGCTAGGTGTCATACATAAGTAAAATGGCAAAGGAAGAGCCAGTCATAGTGTCACTTCACAGGTGGTGAAGAAGGTCTGTAGGTGTCTATCTTTCTCTCCCCTCCCCTGTCTTCCCCTCCTCTCTTGATTTCTTTCTGTCCTATACAATAATAGCAATAATGATAACAACATCAACAAAATGGAGAAAATGGCCGCCAGGATCAGTGGATTTGTAGTGCAGGCACCAAGCCCCAGTGATAACCCTGGAGGCAAAACAACAACAGAAAAAAACACCAGGAGTTCTTCTTCTTCCCCTCCTCCTCTTCTTCCTCTTTATTTTTTATTTTTATTTTTTATCAGAGCACTGCTCAGCTCTAGCTTATGCAAGGCATTGAACCTGAGACTTTGGAGCTGTCTATGACCACTCCCCTACCCCAGGAGCTTTACTTCTAAAGCCATTTTCTTTCTACATCATTTTGGTTAAAATGGGCTACCTTGACTTAACAAGCTGTAAAGGGACTGTTACGAAAAAAAAAAAAGAAAAATTTGGGGTCAGGCAGTGGCACACTGGGTTAAGTGCACACATTGCCATGAGCAAGCACCCAGGTTCAATCCCCTCTGATCCCCACCTTTAGAAAGGAAACTTCACAAGTAGTGAAGCAGGGCTACAGCTGTCTCTCCTTCTCTCTCCTTATCTCCCCTTCTCTCTGTCTTATCAAATAAAAAATTCTTTCTGTCCAATCAAATAAAAAATTAATAGAAGGAAACAATGACAACTGGGAGCTGTGGATTTGTCATGCAGGCACCAAGCCCCAATGATAATCCTCGTAGTGATAAGAAATAAAGTCCTAAGACTAATTTCTTTGATTTGATTTAAAACAAATAGTGGTTCAGGTGGATTGTGAAAGCCACTTTTGTACAGTGGGTATTTATGGATTTGTTTTGAGTCATGGACCTACTAGGTCCTCATCTGGAAGGTCACACCGGTTCTAAAAATAACAATTTTTCACAAGTCCTGTTAATGTATAAAGAAAAGGTTTCCTCTTTTGTGCTTTATTTAATCTTCGTTCAACTCAGTGATATATGCAAGCATATTCTTCTCATATCTGAAATCTGGATGCACATTTTCTGAAAAAAATATTACTACTGTCTTTTTTTCCCCACACTCCATATTTCCCTTTAACAAATTCATCATGTGGTCTGAATACAATTTCCACCCTTGTTATCAAGCAAGAACAGAGCAGAGGACACTTTCTTTTTAAAAAAGCACAATGCCCTACCAATGCCTTTAAAATCCATTAAAGAATACCTCACCAAGCCCAAGAGAGCATTACAATAATTGCTTCTCTTACCCAGGTGAAAAAGGACATATCTGTCAACTAATGAAGTGCAGAAGCAATTAACACCTCAACAGTCTCCTGGTAAATTGCTTAAGTTAAAGAAATAACAGGGATGTTTCATAGTTATTATAGTTTTAATATTTAGTTACTAGCTTGGCTAAAGAGTACCTCAGTCATTCCTACCCAGCCTGCCCTCACCACAGGAACAGAAGCTGTTATGCATGACACAGGATGGATTTAAATGTTTGTAACATTAAAAAATTTTTTAAAAATATTTTTACTTATTTATTCACTTTTATTGCCCTTGTTGTTTATTGTTGTAGTTATTGTTGTTGTCATTGATGTCATTGATTGTCATTGATGTTGGATAGGACAGAGAGAAATGGAGAGAGGAGGGGAAGACAGAGAGGGGGGAGAGAAAGAGAGACACCTGCAGACCTGCTTCACCGCTTGTGAAGAGACTCCCCTGCAGGTGGGGGTCCGGGGGCTTGAACCAGGATCCTTAAGCTGGCCCTTGAGCTTTGCGCCATGTACGCTTAACATGCTGCGCTACCGCTGGACTCCCACATTAAAAAAAAATTATCTTTATTTATTGGAAAGTGATGGCCAAAAATTGAGAGGGAAGGAGGAGAGAGACAGAAAGACACCTGAAATCCTGCTTCACCACTCATGAAGCTTTACCCCTGCAGGTGGGGACTAGGGGCTTGAACCTGGGTCCCTGAACATTAGAATATGTGTGATGAACCTGGTGCACCACTGCCCAGCCCCAGGATTTAAATATTTGAATGCATAGAACATAGAGAACTTGTTAAGTCACATTTTCCAGACACTGATGCAAAACTTGGGAGTGGCATTTATGAAATCAACATGCAAGATTGCATATACCTTAAATAAATAACTCCTCTGGCATTAAGAAACATTTCTGGATTCTGTATTGCCACCTTCTAACTCATCCATCTTCTTTCAAGGTTGGACGACTAAACAGAAAGTTTATATTTACCAGATCTTCTACAGAAACGGTAGAGGCACATGACTGAGCTGGGGCATGAATCAGATAGGTAAAAACCATCTGTCAACAAGATCAACAGTCCTACAGTAATGTTATATGGCCTTCACTGAGTGCAGTCTAGGTATACAAACCATGGTAAAGTTTTGAGAAACACAGAAACAGGAAACAGAGTTGAGCCTCTGTATATCTTTTATTTTTTTTATTGCCACCAGGGTTATCACTGGGGCACTACAAATCCACTACTCCCAGCAGCCAATTTTTCCTTTTTTTCTTTTCATTTTATTTGATAGGACAGAGAGAACTAAGATGGGGAGGGTGAGAGTGGGGGGGGGGAGAAAAAGAGAGACAACTGCTGTATTTCCTCCCTAACTTGAAGCCAGATCTCATAAACCCAACACTGGTTTGGATACAATAAATGGTGCTCAATGGGATGATGCATTGGATCGACCTTCTCGTGGTGCATCTCGTGAGTACCCATTCATTGGGGAAACTGACGATCCTTCCTAGCTGACTGAATCCACATGGATCCCAGTCACTTTCAAAGCCAGCAACAAGCAGCTCCTGACAGCTTTCAACCTGACGCTGTTGACTGGCTATGGAAGAAGGGCAAACGCTAGAAGAAGAATGGTGCTCAATGCTTTAACAACTGGGAGAAAGCCTAAGCTTGCCAGGTTTAAAAAAAGGGCGGGGGGGGGGGGGAAGACTACAAGATCTGGAAAAGGGCAAGAGGCTGGTTCACTTATGATGGCATTCTTGGTCACTGCCAGGCCATCCCATCACCTGGAGCCCTAGCCAGGGAATCCTTGAGTGGGCTTAGAACTCTAATAGAACCCTCCATCACTAGTCATTTCCATCAGAAACAGCATTATAAGCCCTCTTGTGGGCTTCCTTAGGACCATATCCTCACTATGAACTCACACTGGTAAGGGGTGTCCCACTCTCTAAAGGGAGGCCAGGTCAGCCTACTCTGTCACTCAAGGAATACTGGTTCTGAAATGAGTGCAGCCTAGGATATTCCCAGCTGTGACCATGGGCTGTGAGCTCAGACTGACAGGGACTAGAAAGTTACATGGGCTCCAGTGCAAAATATGAATATACGTGGGTCTTGGGTCAGACTGATGTGGTAAATAGTTAATTGTATATATATATATTTTTTTCTTCAAGTTTAGGAGCTACTCTCTGCCCTGATTCAGTGTTCTTAGTCCTATTAACTCTAACACCATCTTCCCAGACAATACTTTTAATCCACCTGCAGGTTACCTATCAAGCTCCAGCAAAACTTACCACAGCCATTGGTCCCTAGGAACATACCTAAAATAAACTTACTTCCTAGCTTCTATCTACCCTGAAATCCCTATTCCTTTCTGCTTTATTCCTACCTTATGGATCCTGTTCATTAAACATTTTGTCCTGCCTTATATCTTACTACATTCCAGTTGCAGATGCTACTATGATTTCATCCTGAACTCCCTGGATAGATGACCTCACCAATATGTCTCAGCTCCTAACCTCCCCAGTGTCCTACCCGACTAGGGAAAGATAGAAACAGGCTGGGTTTATAGACAGACCTGCTAACATCCATGTCTAGTGGAGAAGCAGTTACAGGAGCCAGACCTTCCACTTTCAAATGGTTTTTTAAAACCAAATTTAAAGAATTTTGGTCCATACTCCCTGAAGGGTAAATATTAGGGGAAGATAACCAGAGGGCTCCAAACTCCAATTCCATTAGGATCCAGAGAGACAGGAGGGGGGAACTAAGGGGGAAGGAGAAAGACTAGAAGTATGGATCAACCTGTCAACTCCCATTTTCAGCAGGGAAGCAGTCAGAGAAGCCAGACCTTCCACCTTCTTACCCCACAATGACCATGGGTCCATACTCCCAGAGGGTTAAAGAATAGGAAAGCTATCAGGAGGGGATGGGATGGGATACAGATTTCTGGTGGTGGGAATTGTGTGGAGTTGTACCCCTCTTATCTTCCTTTTTTTTTTTTTTTGGATAGGACAGAAAGAAATCGAGAGAGGAGGGGAAGACAGAGAGGGGGAGAGAAAGATAGACACCTGCAGACCCGGTTCACCACTTGTGAAGCGACCCCCCTGCGGGTTCTATGTTTCCTTTTTATAAATAAATAAAAAATTTAAAAACAACAACAACAAAAAAGGAAGGATCACTCAGAAGTAGAGCAGTAGGTGTGACTTAGAAAAGAAGCAAGAATCATAGAAAAAATAGGCAAATATATATGAATATAGATAGATACTTATAGAAATAATAGTCAGCCTTGTATCTGTGATCTTGGGAGAACTAATGCAGTTTCCAATGGAGGGAATGGGGACACAGAACTCTGGTGGTGAAAAAGCTGTGGAATTATACCTCTGTTATTTTATAATTTTGTAAATCAATATTAAATCACTAATAAAAAAAGAGAGTGACACCTGCAGACCTACTTCACCACTTGTGAAACACCCCCCTTCCCACAGGTTGTGAGGGGGGACTGGAGCCCTGGTCCTTGAATATTGTAACATTGTTTAACTGGGTACACCACTATCTACCCCCCTTCTACTTCTTAAGCTTGAATGATCTAGTAAGGACCAAAGTCACTCTTATAATTCCCAAGGAAAACCATATATGAGAGTCTAACTCCTATTTCCATCAGATAAAATTAAAAATAATAAGTACACCGGAAGAAAAGCAGCAGTAAGCCCAAAAAGATGCTGGAGGAGAGACTTTAAATGAAAAAGGCACTTTGCTCACCTTGGTTGGTGACTGAGTTACACCACAGATGGATCTAAAAGTACACTTGGTTTTCCCCGGACCCATTAAAAAAAAAAAAAGGACAAATTGTTTCGTGACTTGCCTGTTTTGTTTATGGTATGTATTTGCAGTCCTCAGCCAATATCTGTCTGACTAACTCTAGTATGAGAAAACTTCTCGGAGTATAACCCAGGTCTGCCTCAGACAGTTTCATGAGTAGAACTGCATCTGTAAGCACTTTAAGTGCACAGGGTCTGCCTTTTGACAGTTTGCTGGGCAAATGGACTCTACTGTGGTCCTTTAGGGAGCTGAACTCCTGATCATGCCCCTGCAGTGTGTCTCTTTCTCGACAGTGACCTTCCACTTGTATCTAAGCATTAGAATATGTCCAAGCTGCTGGGATACGGTGATTTCATGGGCAAGTTTCCTCAACGTGCTGAAGACTTTCTCACATCTGTGGATTTCAAGGAAGCAGACAGTCATGCTAGGGCTGAAGGCAGCCTTCGGCTTTTAGCCAGTATTAATGGAAGCCTTGAGGTTAAAAAAAAAAAGAAAAGAAAAAAGAAGAAAAGAAAAGAAAGAAAGAAATGGGAGCCTTGCACTGAATTCTACCAGCATCCTAAGTGAGCTTGCAGGCAGATTCTTCCTCAGTACATCTCATGTGAGACTGCAGTCCTGACACCTTGATTGCAGTTTTATGAGACCTTAAAAAAGAGGAACAGATGCTGCTGTCTAGATTACTGACCCCCAAAATTGTGAGATAATAAATGTGTGTTGTTTTAAAATTGCTAAGATTGTGATAATATAGAGATAGATCCATGGCACTAGTTTAATGATATAGATGTTGTATATGCATGAACTCATTTAATCCTCATTACTCCCATTTTCTATGATGGGGAAAACTGATAAATGAAGCATGAAATTTAAGCAACCAATCTAGGTCCACATAACTGTAAGTAGCTGGAATTCAAACAAGGTAGAATCGGTGTTCATAGTCAAAAATGATATGTTTCTCCACCGTAGGTTAAAGTCCAAGTGAGTTTAGTGCAGGCCTTAGTGTGCATGAGGTCCTGAGTTCAATCCTTGGCTTACTGAGAGAAATTCATCAGGGGTGGAGTGGTTCTTTGGTTTAAATGCTAGCAGCTCCACAAGTGTCACTGAAGAGGTCTAGAGCAGAGGGCTCACACTGCAATTCTGACTAGGACCTTTGCCTGGCACCTCTGAGTCCTGAGACTATAAGTGCTCATTAAAAGACTACTAGCTTAGAAAAGGTATTTTTCCAAAGGGTTTACTTACTAATGAGAGCAAGGACACACCTTAGCATCACTCTGTCATCTGTAGTGTGCTGGGGACCAAATTCAGAACCTAGCAAGTTCTGATCTCTGTGGCTGCACCACTTCCCCAGCCACAGGAAAAGAATACTGTTAGATGTTTATAAAATTTGTCACTAATTAACTGCTTAGAAGAGTAGTAAACACACGTGATGAGCAGGGAAGATCATTTATACCATATTGGAAAGATGAAATGAAGCATTTAAAAACTTGGTACATAGCAGAAAGATAAGGGTCTTGGAACTAAGGTAATCCAAAATTCCAATACCAGCTCTGCTGTTGAATAAACTTAGCAGGCTACTTAAGCTTCTGTAAGTCTTAATATCTTCCTCTATAACACTGGTATAATTAGCTGTTTCTTTTGAAGAATGGTATATGATAGATGCCCAACAAGTGCCAGCATCCATAGTTTCCTCTTCTTAAATCTATTGCCCCCTTCTTTCTACCAGGATTACTAGAGGCTCAATGCTTGCATGAATCCACCACTGTGCTCCCAATAGCGGTTGACAAGAGAAATATGGGAAGACACCACAGCACTGGTCAATCACTTGTGGACTTTCCGGTGTTGCTGCTCTTATATAGTCAGACGCTCGAACCAGAGTCTTTGCTGTGGTCATATATACAGCCTACCAGTTGAGCTATCTCCAGGCCTTTGCCTTCTTAAGTCTTACTGCTCAGTATGATAGAAGTAAATGTGCAAAGAACTGAACAAAGAGTACAGAGCTACTATACTCAAGGCTATACTCAAGGGAGGAAGTCCAGTTCTTAAGAGTAATTTATGAAAACAAGATTGGTATGTTGTAGTTGATTGCAAGTTTCAATATAAAGCCAGCACTATTTCTCTTCAAACATATTTATTTATTTTGTTATTATTATTTTTTAATATTTATTTATTCATTCCCTTTTGTTGCCCTTGTTGTAGTTATTGTTGTTATTGATGTCATTGTTGTTGGATAGGACAGAGAGAAATGGAGAGAGGAGGGGAAGACAGAGAGTGGGAGAGAAAGATAGACACCTGCAGACCTGCCTCATCAATTGTGAAGTGACTCCCCTGCAGGTGGGGAGCTGGGGGCTCGATCCGGGATCCTTACACCGGTCCCTGGGCTTTGCGCCACCAGTGCTTAACCCACTGCATTACCATCCGACTCCCATTATTTTGTTATTATTATTGGATGGAGACTGAGAGAGATTGAGAAGGGAGGGTGATCGAGAGAGATAGAAAGAGATAGAGACACCTGTAGCTCTACTTCACCACTCGTGAAATGTTCCCCTTACAGGTGGGAGCCAGGGACTGGAACCTGGATCCTGTGCACTGTAACATGTACACTTAAACAGGTGCCCCCTCGTCTGACTCCCACAACCTTAATCTGCGTTCATCAAGTAGACATCCATAGATGGTTTCAGTTTTAATTTTTAATTTAAATTTTATTTACTTATTATTAGATACAGAGAGAAATTGAGAGGGGAAGGAGAGATAGAGAGGGGCAGAGACAGAGAGACACCTACAGCTCTACTTCACCACTCATGAAGCTTCCCCCCTGCAGGTGAGGACCAGGGGCTCAAACCTGGATCCTTACACAATATAGTATGTGTGCTTAACCAGGTGCACCACTGCCTGCCCTCCCCCCCCACACACACACACATGGTTTGTTCTCTTCAGATCCCAGCTGAGGAAAAAGCTCAATTATGGTTGACATGTGGTGAGTAGTTTGGCTGATAAACTGTAGACAGACCACCAGGATGTGGAACCTTGTCACAGAAGGCAAGGGTGAAGGCAGAAATATGCTTTACCTGCTGTCATTAAACTACGGCAACTCAGGGAAGAGAAGGTAGGTACATGAAAGTGCCTTGACAGACTTAATTTGGGTATTTTTACCCAAATTAGACAAATTAAAGACCCATCTGTAGAACTGCAGAGTGGGAAACCCAGCCCAGCGGCATAAGGAAAACTTCCTAATCGGCTGAGATTTTTTAAAAATGTGGAAATTACCTTGTAAGATAGTATACTTTCTGTCCTTTAAGTGATTAAAACAGAAGAAGCTGAGAGAAAGTAGATAGCATAATGGTTATGCAAAAAGACTCTCATGCCTGAGGCTCCAAAGTCCCAGGATTAGTTCCCTGCACCACCATAAGCCAGAGCTGATCAGTGCTCCGGTACAAAAACAAAAGAAAACAAAACAACCTAGAAGCTATATATGGAGTTTTTTTTTAATAGGGAAAGATGCATCTATGTGCATATATATACATATATATATGTGTGTGTGTATATGTATATATGTATATGGTGGTGATTTATCAGTTTCTTTGAGAAAGAAGTGTAAGAGGCTCTGGTTCAAATCCTAGTACCATGTGGGAACATCAGGTAGAGAACCCCATGAGTGGTGGGCAGAGTGGTGCTCTGGTGTCTCTTGTCAGCCTCTCGAAAATATGGAATCAAAATAGGACTAGAGGCAGTCTACAAAATCCATGGTGTTCTTCTACGCAAACACAAAATTAGAAGAAGAAGGCACCTAGAAGTCAATCTTCCTTATTATTGCAGTCAGAATGATCAAATATGTGGGAATAGAGTTAAAGGAAGTGAAAGACTTGAACACTGAAAATAATGAGTCACTCTTGAAGGAAACAAAGAGATACAAAGAAATGGAAAGATATCCCATGCTCATGAAATGGAAGAGTTAACATCATCAAAATGATCATCCTACCCAGAACCATATACAAATCTAATTCCAGCCCTATTAAGATACCACCAAATTTCTTTAAAGGAATAGAACAAAAACTACAAAAATTTATCTGGAACCAGAAAATTCTTAGGATTGCCAAACCAGTATTGAGAAAAAAGAACAAGACAAGAGATAACACCTACTCACCTCAAACTATACTACAAAGCTACTATAATCAAAACTGAAGTCAAAGAAGACCAATGGGATAGAACTGAGAGCCCAGAAATAAATCCACACACCTATGAATAACTTTTTTTTAACAAGGGGGCTCAAAACTTTAAATGGGGAAAGTCTTTTCAACAAGACTTTTTGTGTGGGGAAAGTTGGGTTCAAACTTGCAAACAAAGGAGACTGAACCACCACATATCATCATGCACAAAGATCAATTCCCAGTAGGTCAAATACATGGACATTAGGCCAGCAACTATCAGATACATAGAAGAAAACATTGGCAGAACACTTTATAATCTCTGCTTCAGAAATGTCTTCAAAGACTCAAGTCCAAGAGCAAAGAAAACAAAACCCATAATAAACCAATGGGACTATTTCAGATAAAGGACCAATAATCAAAAGAGAGAAAGAACTCCATAAACTTAACAACAATAGAAACTTCACTGAGGAAGCAATCCAGAAGTCCAACAGAAACATGAGAGAGTGCTCAATGCCACTGATTATCAAAGAAATGTAAATAGAGTCAACAATTAGATACCATTTTACACCTGTGAGAATGTCATAAATTAGAAAGAATGGAAATAGCAAATGTTGGAGAGGATGCAAGGGAAAAGGGACAGTTTGGCACTGCTGATGGTAATGTAAATTGGTCTAACCTTTGTGAAACTGGAGAGTTCTCAGAACATTAGAAATGAACCTACCCTCTGACCCAACAATTTCTCTCCCAGGGACTTATCCAAAGGAAACAAATCACCTATCAGAAGAGATATATACATACTTATGTTCATAGCGGCACAATTTGTAATAGCCAAAATTTTGCAACAACCCAGATGTTCAACAACAGATGAGCAGCTAAGAAAACTGTGGTACATATACATGATGAGATACTACTCAACTATTAAAAATGGTGAAGTCATCTCCTTTGTGTCCCCTTGGGCGGACCTTGAAGACACAATGTTAAATGAACTAAAGAGAAGGGAAAATACTGAATGGTCTTACTTATGGGTAGAACTTACAAAATAAGGAAAGAGGGGAAATCACAAAATAAAACTTGGACTAGGTATGGTACATTTCATGAATGCAAAGAACTCTGGGAAAGGAGAGGGAGGGTGGGGTTGGATCTTGAGATCCTGTTGCATGATGCATGAGATGAGAAACTGTACTCATAAGTCAACAACTGTACTATAAACCATTTACCCCCTTCCATTAAAAAAAAGAAACTGGATTGGGGGGATGACTCAGTGGTATTAGCATACAGGAAGTCCTGGATTCATTCCTTGGTAATGTATTAAAAAGAGAACTATGGGGCTGGCAAGATAACTCACTTGGATAGTGCTCCTACTTTGCTGTGTAAGTAATACAGGTTTGAGTCTGACCCCCAACAAATTGCAGAAAAGTTGATGTCTTTCCTTCTTACCCTCTGCCTCTCTTTCTATCTGAAAAATTCTCTCCAGAACAGTGAAGCTCCAGTGAAACTAATGACTATGAAAAAAGATAAAGAAGCTCTCCCCAGGGAAATGAAAGGACATGGGGCATCAGCATTAGAAGGGCAAGTCCATTTTATCTTCTTGATGTGTAGAAGTAGGATCTGTGAAAAAGCTGAGGAATTTTTGTCTAAATAGGCATCTATAGTGCTAAAAGTCGACCCTTGGACACTTGCTTTACTATTTTTTTAATCGCTGGGACCCAGTATCTGCATAACAACCCCAGTTACTACTCTTAGCACCCTTTTCTCTCTCTATCTATATCTCTCTTGAAAGAGAGATAGCATAAAAACATAAAAGAAGGAAGAAAGTAGAGAGGAGAGAGAGAAAGAGAGGGAGACTGGAAGTACTGCTCCATTGCTCCTGAAGGTTCCCCCCAACAGGTGGGGACTGGGGGCTTGAACTCAGGTCCTCACACAGTAATTTGTATGTTGGGAAACTGGCCAAGCTCCCAACACTGAAAATGACATTTCCTCCTCTGTCTCTGTAATGCTTCCTCCTTGTTCTTCCTTCTTGTTCTTACCGTAGTGTAATTATCTGTTTCTCACTAAAAATAAGTAAGTAAGTAAGTAAGTAAGTGAGTGAGTGAGTAAGTAAGTATGTAAGTAAGTTAAGTAAGTTAAGTTAAGTTAAGTAAGTAAGTAAGTAAGTAAGTAAGTAAGTAAGTAAGTAAGTAAGTAAGTAAGTAAGTAAGTAAAGCAAACAGAAGAGGATTTGGACGTCTTTTCAGCAGGATAACCAGCACCTTCTCGCCTCGCCTCGCCTCGCCTCAGTGCCTTTGGATCCCACCTGGCTCCTCTCCCAGATGCCCCCACTGTATGCTGGAGGGCCCCATCAGGCCTCTGCAAACGCTTCTGCTTTTGCTTTTTCTCTCTCCCATCTGCATCAACTTCTCCCACTCCTCTAGCTCAACCCCATTAGCGCCAGGCAATGCTGTATCCTCACTTGCGTGTTTTTAAAGAGCTCCCTAGCTTGCATCTGGCAACATTTCTCCACTTGTTTGATAGGGAGGTTTTTTTTTTTTCCCCTTAACTTGGGGGTTTCTAAATTTGTATGTCTTTTCCTTAAGCCCTCTTCTTACCGCCACAAACTCAAATCAGGCTTTTGCTCCCATAATTTTCACTGCAGCTCTCTAGCCAAGGTCACTGAATACTTCCTGCTTGCAGAATCGTGTGTGCAGCTCTCAATCCTGCTCTTTTTCATTTCCTCACAGCTACTTGACCCAATTTGCTCTCCCCTCCTTAGTGACAAGTGGTTCTTGGATTCCAGGGCACAATATTTTCCCGGTTCTCTTCCTACATCACTCTGCATTCCTCCTTTGTGGAGGGATGTCCAGCTCAGACCTTGAAGACTATCTTAATCTATCAGTTCTACCTATATCCTTAGCACTATCCCATATGGATCCAAACACAAAATAGCTCCAAACGCAGATGGATAGCTCCAATATATACATCCATCAAATTCTCCTCTGAGAGCTTCTCCCCTTCTACTGACTCTGCCTCAGTGGCTCTGCCTCAGTAATCAGCATCAATATTTATCCAGTTCAGAACAAGCCTAGGCCTCATTCTCAGCCTTGCTTCTCCCTTTCTGAATATGATGCTCTTCTCTCAGTGCCTTTAACAAGCTAAGTGTGTTCTAACTTAAGGGGGCCCTGTTTTTTCTCTCTCTCTCTCTCTGCCTACAATCTTCTTCTTCACCCTTTTTTTTTTTTTTTTCTTTCCCTCTAGGGATTGTCACTGGGGCTTGGTCCTAGCACTAAGGATATACGACTCCTGGTGGCCATTTCCCACCCCCCCCTATTTTATTCAACAGGACAGAAAGAAATTGAGAGAGGGGAGGGAGACAGAGAGGGAGATTTAAAGATAGACACCCGCAGACCTGCTTCAATACTTGTGAAGCATCTCTACTGTACTGGGGGCTCGAACCTGGCTCTTTATGTGGGTCCTTGTGCATATTACGATGTGCACTTAATTGGGTGTGCCACCGCCTGGTCTTTACAATCCTCTTCTTCAAGGCTATTAAATGGCTCATCCCTCATTTCAGGCTCAATCAAATGTTACTAGCTAATAGAGGACTTCCTTGATTTTCCTTTCAACCTAGAGTCCACTCTTTCTGTGCGCATTATTATTTATTTATCTACTTAATATTAATGAAAGAGAGAGAGGGGGGAGAGAGAGGCAGCAAGATATATAGATGGCACTGCTGAGCTCTGGCTTATGGTGGTGGGGATTGAATCTAGGATCTTGGAGCCCTAAGTTTGAAAGTCTTTTGCATAACCATTATGCCATCTCCCCAGTTTCTTTTTTGTCCCCATTATTGCCTACATGTCATAATGGTTACTTCCCTTTATTGCACTACCTGACCTTACCTTCTACAGTTAATACTGCTGAATATCTGTCTCCCTCACTAACATACCAGCTCCAGTAGGACAGAGGTTTTGGGACGTCCCTAGAATCTAGAACATTACTGGACACACACAAAAAGGTACTTCACAAGCAGCTGAATAACTAAATGTTGACTGGTTGTCAGTTGAGTGAAAAGTCCAGAATCAAAAAGCTAATAATAGGGATAAAGGATTGGATGGACAAAAAACAAAAACAAAAACAATGCAGAATGCATAAAAGTTGTGGAATCTAAAAAAAAAAGTTTTGGAATGTTGTGTAAGCAGTTAATTTTATATAGTGAAAGCAGGAGGGTATGAATGGTGCAGTCAAACTCCTAAAGATAAAAAGGAGATTTGCCAAGTGTGATAAAAGAATTTTTCTCCAGGGGGTTGGGCGGTAGCACAGTGGGTTAAGCGCAAGTGGCGCAAAACACAAGGACCAGTGTTAAGGATCCTGGTTCGAACCCCTGGCTCCCCACCTGCAGGGGAGTCGCTTCACAGGCGGTGAAGCAGGTCTGCAGGTGTCTTTCTCTCCGCCTCTCTGTCTTCCCCTCCTCTCTCCATTTCTCTCTGTCCTATCCAACAACAATGACATCAATAACAATGATAATAACCACAACAACTATAAAAAAAACAACAACGGGGTAACAAAGGGGCAAAAATGGCCTCCAGGAGCAGTGGATTTGTGGTGCAGGCACTGAGCCCCAGCAATAACCCGGGAGGCAAAAAAAAAAAGAAAGAAATTTCCTCCAGATTTTAAAGCAGAAATTTTTGTATCATGAGCTTAACATCTATCTCAGTAATATGTTTAAAAATGTGTAAGGATGTTTAATATATACATATATATGGAGAGAGAGAATTGACGGTAGTAGTCTCCACTCATTGACTGTGATAATGAAAGATATATATGAACTATTTTAAAAAATCACCATTTCTATGTTTCACCCTCTATCAAAAAAGAAAAAAAAAAGCTGCTGGGAGTGGTGGAGTTGTGCAGGTACCAAGCCCCAGTGATAACCCTGGTGCCAAAAATAAACAGGTAAATAAGTAAATAAATATTTTAAATTGTATTAATTATAGCACAGGTGGATACACAAAAATACATTAAAAAAGTATTTTGAGGATGACATATGACAAATTTGGGAAGCTGTTGTAAGTCAGGTAAATCCATGGATAAGACAGAAACATTAACAGGCCCAAATGATCTGTTCTACAGTAAGCTGTGTGAGAGAGTTTTTCACTGTGCTCAGTGTCAATCCATCAGTACAGCTTTCACTCAACCTAAATCTCTAAAGCCACTGAATTAAAAAGTCCTGGATTGAAGACCTCCCTAGCCTCGAGAGTGGGAGGGTTCATTTTTCTTCAGTGCAAAAAAGTAGCTGAGGGAAAAGACTTTCTTCTTGGAACTCTGGTGCATGCAACCTTGAGCCTCCTTGTAAAGTGCCTTTCAGTTTGTGGTCAGCACCATTCTAGTTGATAACCATGGGTGCCGGAAGTATGACACTGACCAAATGTCCCCACTCCTCTAACATGGGGAGGTGCTCAGAAAAATACTCAAGTGACGCACTCACTCCCAATAACTTCTCTCCAGCCAACGCGCTAAGTGAATTATTGTTCGTGATTCATTGGCTGCATATGTGCCTCTTTATTCTATTTCACCCATGTTGACTAAGACATACTTGAAGTTCAGACACAATAGACTCTCTTTCCCTTAATGGATAATGAAAACTGCAGCACTGAACACACAGATTGGGCTGCCTGTTTCTCTCAGTACTGTCTGAGGAGAACTCAGTATGTACTGCCAGCCACACTGCAAAATAAATCAGTTTTCTAGGGAGAATCCTTAACGTATATTTGCCACAATAAGTAAGAAGTTCTGCTTTGAATCACTCCATTTATAGGCACCAACTATTTTTTGCACATTTTTTTTTTTAGTCTTTTTTCCCCCCTCTGTGGCAGAACGCTGGCATGAATCATCCTCATCTTGTCAATTTCATTGTTAAATTGTGCTCAAACTTTCTTTTCAGATGCTAGAGGACTTCACTGACATTTTCTGTTCAAACAGAAACAAATGAGACTGGGGGGAAACCTCTGGCCTTTAACACTCACTAGCTTTTAGCTGGCCTGTATTTCATTCATTAGTCTTGGGCAGCCACGATTCCTTAGAAATGCCCAGCTTCAAGGTCAAAATGAATAGTGGCTGTGCAGCATTCAGTATGCCAGAACATGTGGTAAAGGCAACCTTTTTTTTTTTTTTTTTCTACAGGAAAGTACTCTGGTCATAAGGTAATAATAGCCTCTGTGCAGTGAAAGCCTGCCTGCTCAGCTTTGCCTGCTCATTCATTCCACAAACATCCACTGAATACCTGCTATCTGCTAGGCCCTGCTCAATATACTGGAAACACAGAAGTGAAGAAGGCATATAAAGTGCCTGCCTGGGCCTAGGCTGTGGTACACCCAGTAGAGTGCACATGCTACCATACATTGTAGCTCAGGATCAACCCCCTAGTTTGTTTTTGGGGGTAGGAGGTAGGGGGAGCTTCATGAATAATGGGGAGGTGCTGGAGGTGTCTGTCTGTCTGTCTGTCTCTATTTCTTGTCTCTATCAGAAAAGGGAAAAAAAAAATGACTGGAGTTGGTGTATTGCACCAAAGTAAGAGACTCTCGGGTGGGGTGTGGGGGAGGGTTCAGGTCCTGGAACACGATGGCAGAGGAGGACCTAATGGGGGTTGAATTGTTATGTGGGAAAAATGGGAAACGTTATGCATGTACAAACTATTGTATTTTACTGTCGACTGTAAACCATTAATCCCCCAATAAAGAAATAAAAATAAATAAATAAATAAAGATAATAAAACTTTTTTTAAAAAAAGGAAAAGAAAAAAAAGTCATGGGGAACAGTGAAGCTGGCACCAAGCCCCAGTGATAACCATAATAGCAGTAAATACATAAAATACCTGCCCTGGGGGCCTGACGGTAGCAAACTGGGTTAAGCGCACATGGAGTGAAGCGTAAGGATTGGCTTAAGGATCCTGGTTTGAGCCCCTGGATCCCCACCTGCAGAAGGGTTGCTTAATGGGCAGTGAAGCAGGTCTGCAGGTGTCTGTCTTTCTCTCCTGCGCTCTGTCTTCCCCTCCTCTCTCAATTTCTCTTTGTCTTACTCAACAACAATAGCTACAACAACAACAATAACAAGGGCATCAAAATTGGAAAAATGGCCTCCAGGAGCAGTGGATTCGTAGTGCAGGCACCAAGCCCCAGCAATAACCTTGGAGGCAAAAATAAGATAAAATAAAATAATAAAATACAATACCAGTCCTTAGGACATTTACATTTTAGTGAGTAAAAATAAATAAATAAATACCAGCTAATTTTAGCCAGTGACAAACACCAGGGAACACCAAACTCCGGGCAGAATTTCAGACATATTTACAGCGCTATCAGAGCTCTCGACTTCAGGATATTATAAATTCAGCTCGAAAGATATGATATATTTTTAACAATTTCGTCAACATTGTCATTTCCACTGTGCTTGGGGGGTGGGTAGTGCTCAATGCTGACTGTGACAGGCTTTGACAGGGCACACCCTAGAGTTTAATCCCTATGGTTTTTGCCTTGGCCCACGGGACATTTCTGAGGATTCAGGGACAGTCTGAGTTGTGATGTATATGTATTTACTAGGTTCCTGAGCTGCCAGCATGGTTTGACTCAGCATCTTTGGGCAGTATTGTGGTACCATTCTCTTTTAAAATGTTTAGTCATCTCTTGGCTTCACTTTTACAGACACAGAGAGAAGCGGAAAGGCAGAGAGGCAGAGGGAAAAGGAGAAGGAGAGAGAGAGGGACCACAACACCAAAGTTTCCTTCAGTATAGTGGGGGAACCAGCTTGAAACAGGGTTGCAACATGGCAAAGCAGTGCACTATCCAAGCAAGTTATTTTGCTGGCCCTTCAGTATCATTCGTCCCCTTCCCTGCCCTAGTATCATTCTTTTACAGAAAAACTTTGCATACTGAAAGAGTTAGAATGTTATATGAGATTTACAGAACAGCGCATGACACTTCTTCAGTGTCCTTCTTCTATCCATACAGATGTCTTTTCAATTTTCTTTTTTCTTTATTTATTTAATGCGGTGCTGGGAAGTGAACTCAGGGCTTTCGTGCATGCATGATACTGCTGAATGGTCTTCTGGATTCAATTTTTATTTATTTATTTTATCCAGTGAGGAGAGTGGGAGAGAGAGACATACAGAGGAAGAGGAGAGGTATCATAGCATTGCTCCACCAGCCATAGAGTGTCTTTCTTTCCACACTCCCATGGTGTGCCAAGGCTCGAACCAGGGCCTCACACACAGGAAGGTGCCCTCTGCCTGAGGAGTTACCTTCTGGTATTTATTTTTTTCTAAAGCACTCAAGAGCACATGATGGCCCTTTGCCTATTTCCCTCTCAGCTGTAAGACGTAACTGACAAGTGAATTGTTAAGATATTTACAGTATACAATGTGCTCATTTGATATACACACACAGTGTGTAGCATCATCAGTGACCTTTTATTATTATTATTTTAGATAGAGATAGAAAGGCAGAGATAGAAAGTGAAAGAGACCACACCTAGAACCTGGGTCACACTAGCAAAGCAACACACTATCCAAGTGAGCTATTTCACTTGGCCTACTAGTGACATTTTGTACCTTTTTTTAGTATGTCTTTTTTTTTTTAATTAGTGATATAATAAGGATCAACAAGATTGTGGAATAAAAGGAGTACAATTCCACACAATTCCCACCAGCAGAATTCTGTACCCCACCCCCTCAACATTTTATACTTTCCTGATTCAACTAACTTTGGATTCTCATCTATGAGGCTCAATGGTGGCATCTGACGAAAGAAGCAGAGCCAGGACTAAAAAGCAGAGTAAATGCCCTTCATACACCTGAACAGTGTTGTTATTATAAAATCCGAGTGTAAATGCCACTCTGTATTTGCTGTCATAATGAAAACTGAGACCAATGAAGCATTAAATTGTGTATATAACAAAGACAGGAAAATGCTGAATTAGAGAGTGGAGAACCTTCACATTTTCTGTCCTTTCCCCCTTACTTCAAGGTTGTAAGCTTCTCGTTGGGACCGTGGGCACTGTATTATTTTCCAGACTTTGATTTTTCAGGTGGTGTTGACCCTTCTGGATGTAACTGTATATAAGCTGGGCTACTAGACATTTCAGATTTTCAGCTGCCTATTTCTACACCTATGGCAAGTAACCAAATGTCAGAAGCAAGACTCATATCAACTTCATTCTATTAGGACCAAATTGCTAAGTGTCTTTTCTTATTGCTAGGAGGGGGGAAAAAGTACAGACAAACTTGTGTGACCTCATTCTGCCTACAGAATAAAGATGTTATTCCTGGGGAACCAAAGTTTGGAACTGAAATATATATGAGTGATTGACATCTTCCAGCATCTTTGAGTTGCCCAGAATCCTTTGTCAAGACTTATATAAGCAAAGAGAGCCGTCCTGCCTAGAAAGGAGAAGCAAGTCAAATAAATAATACTCTAGCTGTAGGTCTTGTGGTGTGGTGGAGCAGTTTGTCTTTCCCTTCCACTAATATGACAGAGACATGATTAAATACCTCATCTCTAAGTAGGTAAAAACTACAAATTAGTGTTAAATCTGTCCAACTCTGAGTCTAGTACAGATTTCCTCTAATAATCTGGACACATTCTTCAAGTGATCATACTTCAGCTCACCAGTAATTTGTCAAAAAAAGAAAAACCAGATGAATACATTCTTTAAAAATCTCTCTTTTAGGAGATATTTGTGTATCTAATGTACTTGGAATTCATTTTATCTTTGAGAAAATGTGACAGGGACAAAACTGAACATAAATTCCCTTAATATATCAAAAAGACTGTTCAGTCTAATTTATATTTAAATATCACTATCATAGGGATACTCTTTTTTTACCATCTAAAAAAATCATAAACTCTTACAGCTTCTTTTTTAATATTTCATGCCATAAGAGACATGATTAAAATGACAAGTTTCCAAATAACATAAATAATGCATTTGCCTTTTATCTAAAGCAAATGCATTTTTTGCTCCTAAGAGATACTCTAATCCATCCCCTTTTTTAGGGAAAAGGGAAGGAGGGAGAATGAAAGAATTTACAGTTAGAATTGACATTTAATGAAAGATACATACTTGGCTTGTGATTATAAAATAATTGTGTGTGATCCCGGAGGTGGTGCAATGAATGGAACACTGAACTCTCAAGCATGAGGTCCTGAGTTCAACTCTAGGCAGCACATGTACCAGTGTGATGTCTGGCTTTCTCTCTCCTCCTATCATTCTCATTAATAAATAAATAAAATATTTTTTAAAATAAAATAAAATAATTGCTATAGTAATATTGAGTTTAGACAGGAACAGTAGATTTTTGACATGGATAGAACCAGAAAATTTGTTTCTGTTAATGTTCAAAGTTACTTCTTTGAGACAGAATTCTGAGTAACTTGTATCATGAAAATAGTGGAACCTACATTATGAAATTATAACTATGTATGTGCATAAATATTTATTTACTCCAGAAAGTACCAGACCTGTATTTATAAAGGAAATTCAAAAAATAGTACCACTTTCACTTAAAAAAAAAAAAAAGTCAGAGAAGTGTTAACAGGCTTCCATTCGTCTATACTCATCGTCTCTCACACCACCAACCCTTCAATCAAAAAAAGTGCTCATTGAGTTAGATTCCTGGGAGTGGAGTTGGGGGGAATGGGTAACATTGTGAAGAAGTCATATCTGCTTTAAGGTTTCAGCTTTGTTATGTTTCCAAATTCCCCAGTGATGGGAATAGTTTAGCGACTGCATTTGTCTTGAGAACTGTCTCTGCATAATAAGACCCAGGGGCTCCTAGATAAGTCAAGCTCTCTTTGGGCTCCCCCATAGCACCCCCTCTATTCTTCAGTGCACTTTTCTCTAGACATATCTTTACTTGCTACCAGGAAAGTCATATTAGGAAGGGAACACAGGAGAAAAAAGACAAAAGCTATAAATTGCACTTAGCTTTTACAGTTGCAGCGTGGTCCAACTTAGCCCATCAGGAGAACATTTAAGGATCTCAGCTGAAGCCCCAACAAATAATGAGTGCACCTTTCCTGGTATTTCCTCTCTGGACTTTTCTTTCTTGTGGTCTTAGCATGGGAAAATGTGGTCATGGCAGATGGCTGCTAAGATTTCTGGATGCTGAGTCATACATCTCTTTGATTTAAGTAGCTTTTTGGCCAAAGATTAGGGGAGACTCCTTTCATTATGCCAGGAAAAGAATCAAAGTAAGACAGTAAAGATTAAAAACTCCAAGTGCCAGATGTCAGAAAGAAGTGTCTTAATTTATTACTTAAGACAGTAACAAGCAAGCACTAAGTAGCTATCAACCACTTTGGAGTCTTTATTTTTATTGCTGTTTCACCATCCTGGACAATTTTTGAGACAGAAAAACACAAAGACAAAGAGAGACAGAGGGAGAGAAAAAAAAAAAAAAAGATGCCACAGCTCAAGCTTCTCCCAGTGAAATATGTCAGATAGGAAGGTTGAATATTGGATGAGATCACTCAAAGGGGGTTTGGGGAGGATGGACTGAAGAGACAAAGCAAGGGAAAATACAGGGTGAAACATTAGTAAACTGGTATATTTCATCAGATCCAAGGGAAATATGGGAAAGATGGGAAAGGGTCAGGAAGGGCTTGAGGCCCAGTGGCCTGTGATGTTGAGGAATCACAACTCAGTGATGTGTGAGGTGCTGACAATGTAACCGCAACAGTCTTTCACATCAAGATCTCCTTAACCAAGCGGTTTGGTTGACAAAGAAAGGCTGTGAGTTCAGCAATTTTGAAATTGGCATAAGGAAGAAGAAAGGCAATATTACATGATGGAGAATCACTTGTGTGCTATAACTGTAAGGATTCTGAGTAGCACCTTCTGTACGCCTAACATAGGACTTTTAAATGATTTAATGAATTTAAGGAAAAGTTTGGCCCTTGAACATATGTTATAATTTAGTATGTATCACTAGAGAACCCAATGAGAGGAGAACATGAAAAGTCAGTACTTTTGTTTAGTATAAAAAAATGGTAAAGACATCCAGATGTCTCTTCACTTTTCCCAGAAAAGGAACACTGAGTATCAGTTACTGTAGAGAGGTTAAAAAAAGGAATTGATAGATTACTTGATTTTTTTTTTCCCTCCAGAGTTATTGCGGGAGCTTAGTACCAGCACTATTAATCCACTGCTCCTGGAAGCCTTTTTTCCCCCATTTTATTGGATAGGATAGAGAGAAGTTGAGTGGAGTTAGGGAGAGAGTGACACCTGCAAACCTGCTTCACTGCTTTTGAAGCAGATCCCCCCCCCTTCAGGTAGGGAGTCAGGGGCTTGAACTGGGATCATTCTACAGTCCTTGTGCTTCATACTATGTGCATTTCACCTGGTGTGCCACCACCTGGCCCCTGATAACTGGCATTTTTGATGGTTACACTTTGGGCATTCTTATCGCTGACAAGGTAAATACAGAAAACACAGTCCATAGCTGATTGCAACCATTTTTTCTAAACATGACCAGCATTAAGAGTGCTGTTTTATAGGCTGGGACAGAAGAAATATCAGAGAGCTGGGTGGTGGCACCCCTGGTTAAGTGTACATGCTACAATGTCCAAGGACCCAGGTTCCAGCCCTAGATCAGGTCCCCACGTGCAGGGAGAAAGCTTTGCTAGTGGTGAAGCAGTGCTGCAGTGCCTCTCTTTCTCTTTTCCTCTCTATCTCTCCATTTCTGGCTATGTCTATCCAACAAATAAAGATAGTAAAAAAAAATTTAAAAAAAGATTTGAAATCTCAGCACTGGGTGATCCCATCTAACTGCAGAATGGATATTACTTTAGACTCTTCAGAAACAAAGCATGCAAAAGAAGATGTATGATATGTTTATAATATATCTCTTTATAAGTCATGTACTCATATCTAAGCTAAATATAAACCTAAGCCTTCATAAAGTAAAAATAGTAAAAGTAAAAATAACCAGATGAAGTTATCTCTCTCTGTGCACACACACACATGTTCATTATAGCTGGAACTTGTACATGCATGATTTTAACACTCCTGGGATAACGTTTTTTCTTTTTATTTAGATATACAGACTGAATGTAACAGCACCAGAACTTCCTCTGGTACCATTTCACTCTCACATGGCACTAGAAGTTGAAACTGTACCAGCAAGGCATGATCTCTTCTTTACAATGAGGTGTCTCTATGGCCCCCAATGTAGTCCTTAGAAGTACAAATAATAGGGAGTCGGGCGGTAGCGCAGCGGGTTAAGCGCAGGTGGCGCAAAGCACAAGGACCGGAGGAAGGATCCCAGTTTGAGCCCCTGGCTCCCCACCTGCAGGGGAGTCGCTTCACAGGCGGTGAAGCAGGTCTGCAGGTGTCTGTCTTTCACTCCCCCTCTCTGTCTTCCCTCCTCTCTCCATTTCTCTCTGTCCTATCCAACAACAACTACAACGATAAAACAAGGACAACAAAAGGGAGTAAATAAACAAATAAATAAACATAAAAATTAAATAAATAAATAAAAAATAAAAAAATATTTAAAAAAAAGAAGTACAAATAATAATCATGAATAGAGTTGCTCAGAAACCAGACTTAGCTTGCTCCTTAGTCAAATGGAAAATTTACCTTCTCATTGACAAATCTGTCAGATAATTCAATTTCATCTTAGACACCTCTTTACTTTTTCTGAATTGTTATAACTACTGTACTCTTTAAGTCCTATAGTTTAAGGTTTGACTATAATCAATATAAAATCCATGAAAACATTATTTTAGAGAAGTGTTTAAATAAATGTATTGGCGTTTTAATATCTTCTCTTAAGTAGAGTAGCTCCCATAATAAACTTTGTATGAATTATAATTAGAGTAATATTTTCATTGTTGTTCCCTTCTCTAAATTTTAAAGCTTTTGTGACATTCTCAAACTTAAGGTTTCAGACTATTAAAAGATTTGGGCAAAGAGATTTAAATATATTTCTTCATAATGTTTTGTCATAACAAGCATCACTTATAGGCATTGCAAGAATCCCAATCACAACTTTATAAAAGAAAGCCACAGAATTTTATAAGAGTTGTCCAACAGAAGTGAGCTCAAGTTCAAAGAGATAAGAAGAAAGGAGTAATTTTTATTCAGCATATCAATGATCTGTTATAGCAACTCTGAGCGACTTTGTTCTGCCAAGATTTTCTCAGTAAAAGAAAGAGATGGTATGAAAGTCATTCCCTGAAAAAAGAGGTGAGAGTAAGTAAGTGAGTGAGACTTGATAAAAATTCAAGTCATCTTACAGAGGATTTGCACACAGATGAAGCCTTACAAGTTAGGGAGTTCTTTCAAAGTCGAACTTTCATGAATATTATTTGAACAAGTTGCATAGAAGACAGTCCAGGCCCTATGCAATTGCATGGCTTTTATTACCAAGTTGGAATTATTTAGGATCACCAAATTACAGGGTTCAAAAGCAAAACAGCCGAAAAATCCAAGTCTGGTCTAACCTGGAATGCTCTGTCTCCTCACAGCCAATGCTCCATCAGGCGGCTTTGTCTGGCTGGCGGATTTAGTGTAGGGACTCTCATCTGCAAAGGTACAATGAAGGCTTTGGTTAATTTCCATCCAGTTTCTAGTGCAGTGAAGGTTTTTATTTTTTTAATGGATTGCTATTCTTCTGCCAGAGAGAAGTGATAGGGTATGGTATAATAGAAAGTTGGTAGATTGGGTGTTAAACTTGGATTAGTGGTGGGAAAAGTTGTTTAAAATGCTCTGAACATTAATTTCTTCTTCTACGAAAGAGGGATATATTCTTTTATCTACCTCTTAAGATTGTTAGGATTAAACCATATTGCACATGAAGGCATAAAGGTAAGAAGTATGCAAATATAGTATACAAACTATATGCCTACATTGTACTTTCCTTGATAAGTATGTATCTGTGAGCATTAGCAATAGGAAGACAAAGAAGGAATAAAATGGCTCAACGGGCACTAAGAATAATCAGGTAGAAGAACAAAGGGTAATGCAAAGAAAAGTTTAATTTCAGGTAAGCAGATGAGAGAGCATTAGTATTGCAGGAAATAAAGACATACAGAATTAGTGGGGTCTTTATGAAAGAGTGAGCTGGTTGGTATTCAGCAAAATAATAATAATAATAAAATAAAAATGGAAGACCAGGGACATTAAGGGAAAGACCAGAAAAGCCAGATTGAAAAAAGGGAGTAAAGTATGCTTTCGCAAAATAAGACATAAGCTGCAATGAATTTGTTTCCTTTAGAAAGAGAGGGAAAATAATTTGCAGAACTATATAAAAAAAAAGGCAACTGAACAGAAGTTTAGTATATTTGTGAGAGTTAGTCAAGAAGCTGAATGAGCACATTAAGTGACAAGATCATAGAGGCGAGAGTGCTACCAAATTCTTGTTGAAGATGATTTAGAAAAATCTAGCAAAAGATATATTCAGGGTTAGGATACTGGAGTAATGATTTAGAGTGGGCTAATAGAGAAAGGGAGAATTCTTCCTAGTTTTTGTAGTACATTTGTACAAATGTCTGAGTAATAACCTTAAACAATTTCAAGAATAGAATGCATATGGCTCAAGCAGACATTCTGTAAAATAATTATCTGGCATACTAAGTTAAGTCAGACAACCCACATGTTACTTCTGGTCACGCTATCAGGTTGGCTAATGATTGTTGGAGTAGGAAATTATTAAAGGAATAAAATGAACTACATTGCACATGACAAACTGTTAGATCTAACAAGCATTTGATTTGGCAACAAGGCTTTGTCATCTGAAAACATTTATTCTCCCAACCAAGTGGTTTGTGTTACAAAATTGAGGAACTCAATTCCTCTCTAGGATGTGCTTCTGGTTGAAATGATTCATGATTTCTTCATAAAACTAACAAGGTCTTTATAAATAATGACAAAAAGGAACGATTAACACTGCTGTAAACTGCAATTAACATAAAAAATGGAAGTCATGCTGTTTCATGTTTAAATTCCATTTGTCACACAATCCCTTATATTCTTTCAACCATAAAGATAAACCACCAGCTTTCATATGCCAATACAATCAACAGCATCATTTTTGCTTATGAGCAGTACCCAAGATCCATGATTCTTCTCTTTGCAAACACAAGTTTGAGTATAATCACACACCATAAAACAAAATGTAAGCATTGTGCTGCAAAAGTCTTCATTTGCCTCACCATTTCCACCTAGTATTTGAGGGATTTTTCTCCAAGAGTTGATTCAAAAATCAGCCAGTAAACTTTATACAGCACATATTAAAACAAATATACTACATGTTGAAATCTAGGATTTTAACACTGATATATATATATATATATATATATATCTTTTATTATCCAAAACTTTGAAACTGTGCATTTATGAGTGCAGAACACTAAGGCAGGGGATATAGATCATAACAACCAATTTCAAGGATAGCATGTTAGAACCCTACAGGCTTTCCTGCCTTTGCCATTTTTCAAGATTCCAGCCAATTAAAGTCTTGGGCTGAATCCAGTGTTGGATTTTCTTAAAGGGCAATAAGACATTTGCCCAGGAGACAAGAGTTTTTTTACATTTGATGCTCTATTTTAAGAAGCCATTTCTTTAGAAATTTACCCTATTTGCATTATAGAAGCAGTCAATCCTGGTAAAACTGTTTCCTCATTTATATTTGAAAACAATGCCCTTGATTTAGTGTGGAGATAGTCTAGTTATGTACATCCTTAAAAGGCTGAACAATAAATTATAGATGGCAACCTGGTCAACCTCTCTGTATATCTATTTCCCAGCCCTAATCCTCCCTCCCAGTGTCAAGAGTGTCTTTATTGAGAATAGGTGAATATGAGCAATTACCTAGAAGCCATTAGTTGTATTGGTCAAAGAACCAGACCGAAGTAAGTTCCACATTCTCTAACTTACCAAAGTCATTCAGGGTGAAGGCAATCATTTGTAATGGAAGTGAAACAGCAGCTTAGCAACATGTATCATAAGAATTAAGGAGACGGGAGTCGGGCGGTAGCGCAGCGGGTTAAGCGCAGGTGGCGCTAAGCACAAGGACCAACGGAAGGATCCCGGTTCGAGCCCCTGGCTCCCCACCTGCCAAGGGAGTCACTTCACAGGCGGTGAAGCAGGTCTGCAGGTGTCTGTCTTTCTCTCCCCCCTCTGTCTTCCCCTCCTCTCTCCATTTCTCTCTGTCCTATCCAACAACAATGACATCAATAATAACTACAACAATAAAACAACAAGGGCAACAAAAGGAATAAATAAATAAATAAAAATTAAAAAAAAAGAATTAAGGAGACTATAGCAACAAGGCAGCACAGCACCAATTGATATTTTTGTAAAGAAACTCTCCTGAAGAATCTCTTTATTTAAAAGATTCACAAAGTATCATGGATCATCTAGAAAAAATTAACCCAGCACAGAATAAACATAATGTAAAAAAATATTTTGGTTAATTGTGTTTAGAGACAGAGATGAAAGAGTGACACAGAATGAGTCACTGCTCATAAAAGGTTATTGAAATATTCGGGAATGTACTCTTTTCTCTTTCTTTCTATTCCTTCCTTCTTTATTTATTTATTTTTTTTTAAACATAGAATAAAAGCTATGTTTTATGTCCCTGAGCACAAAGTCCTAGAGACCTATGGAAGCTTCTTGTGTGCTCCTTAGTGGAGACTAATAGCAGTAACCCTAGAATTTCACAATTACGAAAGACAATCTAGATCACACTTCAATTTTAAAGTTGGACTGAAATCCAGAGAAACAATTTATAGGACATCCACCACTTATACTGAGTCAGACTACTGGGAACACTTTTTACTTATGGTGAGTAGAACAGATTATGGGATATGGCTGTAATTAGCACATGGCTGATGTCAAGAGCATAAGGATCAATGCAAACTCACATGGGATTGTGGGAATAGAAAGTTACTTAAAACAAGTATCTGTTAGAAGTCACTCTTTTTCTGCTTGCTCTTCAGCTAGTTGCCTCTGCCTTCTACCTAGACCCTCAATGCTGTTTCCCCAAGACCTGCAGCTGAATGCTGATAAAACAATGCTTAATGGATCTTTCCCTCTTTGCTTATTTTGCTGCCATGGCTTTTTTTGTACCTAATAAAACTGCCACATTTTGTTAAACCCCCAGCAAAGTCCCCCAGAAGTTCTTATTTCAACTACAATATCAGACTAATTTTTGCTACTTTTATTTCCATTTTTCTCCTCATTTCCTCTTAAGTGAATAAGAAATTCAGTAAATCATCAGATACACAAATTCCCACATCATACAGGGAAGTGTCCATACACAACACCACATTGGAAACCTTGCATAAATATGATAATTCTTTTAGAAACGAGTGATCACAGCCAATTCTTTTTGTATATGTGAACCTCATTTCCCTCTCCTCCACTTTTTACCTAAAATAAGTGAAGCTGAAATTGTTCTACAGAATCAATTTATCCTTTCATGTTCACTTTTTGAAGAAAGAAAAAAAATCAGAGGCACTCCAATACAGCTCACTATTCCTCAGGAAGAACATGGAGAGCTCACTGGATTATAAGACCTACGCTAATACCTTTCCTTTATCAAGGAGATACTAACTAGATTTTAGAATGCAACTCACTTATACAAG